>NC_143095.1:3951893-4254924 GCF_061535455.1 Colias philodice | reverse complement strand
CATCAATGCTGTTGCTGCAAAAGTTTTTAATTTCACCATTGTCTCTATATACATTTCTGACCCCAATTCTTCACTAATTCCTGACATCTATTATATCCTATCCTCTCTCCCCAGTCCCATTTTTGTCCTTGGGGATTTTAATGCCCATCACGTTTCTTGGGGCTCCCATAAAACAGACACATTTTCCCTCTCATTATTAGATTTGTTCGATGATTTGAATCTATGCACTTTAAATTCAGGCTCCCCTACTCATCTTGTCCTTCCCAATCAGAATCCAAACAGTGCTGTAGATTTGTCCCTTTCTTCTCCGTCCCTTTCTTTACTCGGTTCATGGAATACTTTACCTAACACTCATGGTAGCGACCACTTCCCCATCCTTATCTCCTTTGAACACGATGTCCCTTCCCCTCCTCAATCTCCCCTCTTAAAATATAGAACCACTAAAGCAAACTGGTCTGATTATTCTCATTCCTTGGAATTTCAACTCAATTCCCTACCTTTCCCTTCCCTATATAATCCCCTTCCTATCTATTCCATGTTTGTATCCTGTATCATATCTTCTGCCAATAATCATATTCCAATCAAAAATCCATCCACTTATAAACCCTCAACTCCTTGGTGGGACTCTGAATGTACTGCTATCATCCGTGAGAGATCAGAGGCTGAGAAAATGTATATTGAACAGATGTCTATGCAAAATTTTCTTAATTTCAAACAAATTTCGGCCAAAGCTAAAAAATTATTGGTATCCAAGAAACGTTCAGGATGGCTTAAATTCTGTGAATCCCTGTCCCCTAAGACTCCTCCCTCCCTGGTCTGGAAACAGATTAAAAGATTTAGAAGCTCCCGTTCCCAAAATAATATCACTTCTTCTAACTGTTCTCTCTGGTTAGAGGACTTCATTAATAAATTAGCCCCCCCTTTTGTCCCTTCCCTTGAAAATCTCCCTGCTGCCCCCTCCTTCCTACCCCATACAAACTCTCTGGACGCTCCTTTTACAATGGATGAGCTCTCCTGTGCTCTTGAAGGCCTGAATGATTCTTCCCCTGGCATAGATGGGATCCCATATTCTTTTATATCCCAGTCCTCTCCTAAAACTAAATTATTCTTTCTTGATTTAATTAACTCCTTGTTTGCTTCTGGATCAGTCCCAGAATCATGGAAGTCCCAAATAATAATCCCAGTCTTAAAGCCTAACAAAAATCCTTCAGATAGCAACTCCTATCGACCCATTGCATTATCCTCTTGTTTATCCAAAATTACAGAAATTTTAATTAAAAATAGATTAGAGTGGTTTGTTGAGAATAATAATATTTTACCCCCTTCTCAGTTTGGCTTCCGCAAAGGCTATAGCACTTTGGATAGCATTGCTATACTTACAACGGACATTCAAATAGCTTTTAAAAAGAAACATTTCCTTGCCGGAGTCTTCCTAGACATTGAATCTGCTTATGATAATGTCATGCTTCCGGTACTCAGGCAAAAATTGCTTCAGCTGAGCATCCCTGAGAAGATGGTTCGGTTCATATGTAACCTATTTATGGGCAGATCAATTTGTGTTAGGTCAGATAACTCCTTGTCTCCCCCTAGACTTGTCTGGAGGGGCCTCCCGCAAGGTTCTGTTTTAAGCCCTTTGTTATACAGTTTATACACTCATGACTTAGAATTAGCAGTTAACAGTTATTGCCAAATTCTCCAATATGCTGACGACATTGCTCTCTATATTTGTTCTGATTCTACCTCTGAAATTGAGACTAATTTTAACAATGCTTTTTATTTTTTACACGAGTGGTTATTGCAGCATGGTTTATCTCTTTCAGTTTCTAAAAGTTCAGCCATTATTTTTACCCGTAAAAGAATTATTCCCAACCTTTCACTTTTTTATGACAATCAAAATTTTCCTATTAAAGACAATGTTAAATTTTTAGGTGTTTATTTGGACTCTAGAATGACTGGCATAACTCACTCTAATTATATATCACAAAAATGCGAGAAAGGAGTTAACGTCTTACGGGCTTTATCGGGCGTTAGATGGGGTGCTCACCCCTTCTCTCAAAAACTACTCTATAACGCCATAGTTCGTAGTCATTTTGACTATGCTTCCTTCCTTTTGGAACCGATGAATAAACGTGGTATTCAGTGTTGGGACAAGATTCAAAGTAAGTCTCTGAGGATTGTTCTTGGCGCTATGAAGTCTACGGCTATTAATGCTTTACAGATTGAATGCGGGGAGCCTCCGTTATCTCTTAGAAGACAATTCCTATGTGACAGGTTCATGAGTAAGCTCACCCAATTTTCCTCCCATCCCCTTATAAATAAATTATTTTCTTTACTCCAATTGGTCAATGGTAATAACTCAGCATACCCCCTTTTAATCTCCTTTATAAATATAATTTCAATACCTTATAAACTATATCAATCTCCCATTAACCCCCTCTTTTCCAATCCCTTTGAATCACTGATCTACCGTCCTAACATTACATTTTGTAACATCCAAAAAAAGTCTCCAGATGCTTACCATTCCTTCCAGGCTATTGTGGCTCGGAATTGGGAAGGTTGGACACATATTTACACTGATGCCTCCAAGATTTCGGATAAAGAGAATGTTGGTATAGCTGTGTGGATCCCGAAATTTGCAATCATGTTGTGTCGCAAATGTCCCCCTATTACATCAACTTTTGTCGGTGAGGCCTTGGCCCTACTCGAAGCGGTTACATACGCGTTAAGTCACAATATTAATAAAGCTATAATATTTTCAGATTCTAAAAGTTGTTTGCAGTGCATTCTCTCAAATCAATTCCGTATAAAAACAAAATACCCTGTTATCCTACAGATCAGGAAATCTCTTTGGGAGTGTAAACTTAAAGGTATTGAAATAACTCTTGCATGGATCCCTGGACATAGTGGAATTCCGGGAAATGAGTCAGCTGACTGGGGTGCTAATTCTGCTATGCGCATTTCGTCCGAGTCTCATGATCTTGTTTACTCGCATGACCTTTCTCTCCTCGCTAAGTCCAAATTAATGTTCGCCTGGGAAAAGTCTTGGGCTTCTACAAGATTCCAGAAGGGAAAGTTCTACTCAAACATTCAGAATGACATCCCTGTTAAACCTTGGTTTTTCAAATACAAGGACATCAGTAAAAACGTCACATCCTGTATTAGCCGCCTGCGATTAGGCCATGCTTGTACTCCCACCCATTTAGCAAAAATTAGGGTAAGGGATAACTCTTTGTGTGAGTGCGGAATAGATGAGGGAAATTTGGAACACATTTTCTTCAACTGTCCTAAAAACTCCTCTTTATACGACATCCTTCCCCCTACTATCCCCCGCCCTACCAACATGAATATTCTCCTTTCACTGACCTTTAGTCCTTTTGTGTATGTTTTATCCAAATTTATTAAAAATAATAATATTAAACTATAATTTTTCTTTCCCCCTTTTTTTCCCACAATTACATAATTTCTCCTATCTAGTCTTTGTCTATACTAATTCATATATTAACTTGGTGTTGGATAATATATATATTGTGTTGTTTTTTGTAGATATTATCTGCGCTTGGTTTGAAACTGTTGGAGCTAATTTGAACTTTTTGAACGTGAACAAACCCATTCACTACAGGACATTGGCAAAATTGTGGCAACGCAGTACTGCCATAAATTAAAATATTGAATTGAATCTAATTGACATAAGCGTATGATGTTTTGCTACGGATTTATTCACACTACCAACAACCACGACGACCACGATCAAAATTTTCATCCAGTCGCAAGTAACAAAATTGTGCAAAACAATTAAAAATAAAATATTAAAATTTGCTGTCGTTCTGGTGATTGGAATTTTCGATAGATTTTTCGTAGAAACTGTGGCTCCTAGAAAAAAAGACGTGTGGCACTCGGGGTCTGCCGCGGTAAAGCTATTGCATAGCATGCCTACAAGCCACACCTCCGTGTCCGTCGGAGTGGGGAGCGTGAGGTTTTTTCGTTACGGAATTTCTCGATTCGGTCCCCGCGCTTAAGGCCCGCGATAGAAGCTATGCAATAGCTTAAAAATGTATTTGAAGTTTTTTATAGATAATTTTATGATCTATTCTATGGCCCCATGTGATTATATGATTAACTTACCGTTTCGGCGAAAATCGTAAAAAACCTGTTTTTTTTATTAATTTTTTCCTTTCCGAGTACCATTATGACGGGAAATTTTATGTTTTATTTTGAACAAATTTTGTCTGGATTTTGGTTGTGGTCGTCGTCGTCGTTGGTAGTGTGACCGAACCATTAGTAAAATGTCATGAGCTTATGTCAGTTTATACGGAACCTTTAGTGCGCGAGTCCGACTCACACTTGGCCAGTTTTTTATATCATCTGCTACAATTGTTTATAAGAATAAAAAGAAATATAACCAGTCATGAATCATGATATACAACTTCAAATTTGTTAACCCAGCCCTCACAGACAAAATCCTATTTCGAGAAAATCCGAGGAAAGAGACCACCAGCGAACAATACAGTATTTGTCCGAGGATTCGAATCATTGTGTGGGTTTTAATGTTTTAATAAAACAAATTACAATACACAAACAAACAGGCGACCGATCCCCAGCCTCCTCCCACGCGCAATAATCACTTTGAATTTTTATTTGATTGTTATACAAGATATTAGCTGGGTTACATAACTCGGTCCTTAAAATGATTATTACTGCGTTTCAAGTAACTGCCGAAGTACCTAATTTTTTTTTAATAAAAATCTTTCCTTTCGCGCCTTCGCTTGCTTTGTCTAGAACTTGAAAAATTAAACCACTCTTATCTATTAAAAAAACCGGACCAAAAAGCGTTGCATAATTTTAAAGATGAAGAAGCAACACAGGGACAGACAGACAGTGGAAAGCGACTTCGCTATCCATACTAATATTATAAATGCGAAAGTAACTCTGTCTGTCTGTCTGTCTGTTACTCAATCACGCCTAAACTACTGAACCAATTTTCATGAAATTTGGTATAGAGATATTTTGATACCCGAGAAAGGACATAGGATAAGTTTTATCCCGGAAATCCCACGGGAACGGGAACTATGCGGGTTTTTCTTTGACTGCGCGGGCGATGCCGCGGGTGGAAAGCTAGTAAACTATATACGCCATAAGAGCCTAAATATCTATACATAATAATTAATATATTGGATATAGGATGCTCATGTAAATAAGGATTAGTATGGAAATTGGAAGGTATATAAGTAATATCTTTTTATCTCAAACCATTTCAACCAGCATTTCCAAACAGAAGAGTTTCTATACTTTTTATTTCATACTTGGTTTCAATTCAATCACATTGCATTGATATAATATATAGGACTATAGTCCCTATTGTTTTGTTAATCCCATCCCACTACGATACAATAAACGAAAAAGTTTGTGAGGATGGATGATCTTCACGCAAAGTAGAATGAAATAGGGGATGTAAATTTTACTCACACGTCAGGAAAGCTGAAAGCTAGTAATTTTTTGGATAGGTTTGAATGAATTTCATTACTAAATTTAATGTAAACATTGGTGCTTTATACTTTTGCTTAACTTTTGCTAACTGCTGTCTGCTACTGGGGACGCAACTTTCCATTCGTTGATTTGTTGTTTTTAAGAGTTGTCATAAATGAATTTCAGCGTGAATTCAACACCATGTGTTGCGCTTTTGGCGAGAATCAAACTGATTCGTTCGGCCCAAACCGTGTTCAAGTTCACCCACTTTCTACCGGATAGCAATTAAAAATAATTTGCATTTCTCCTTGCGTATGTATATAGGTTATTGTTGCTATTCAGATTTAAACGAGAGCATGTAGAATAAATTCAGTTAAAGAAAATCTTTAATTGGAGAGTCGTGTTATTGAAATACGAATACGCAATTAAAAAAGCTGAAGTTATATTCAATCAATGTTTTTAAAGTATAATATTGATAGAGCTTTTCATTCTGAATTGAGTAATTGGTTTTTGAGTATGACATAACAATCACAATATAAAGACTGTAAAAGATGATTTGTTTATCACAAATCCAAGACATTTGAGGTTAGGCAGTTCATAAGTTGGGTTTGCCTGCGAGCTATGACAGCACAATGGCAGTACTAGTGCATAAATCAAAACAGGTGAGCGCGTGCGCAGCGTCTGCAGATCTTATAGGTTGATGTTACGATAATACTATGCCAAGGCATAGTTAATAACTTATGCCGGTACGGGCTTATTTCATTGTACTTATTAAGTAGATCGAATTCCGTTATATTGTAAAAATCACTGTTTGAATAGCAAATATAACGGTCAAGTCATAAATTGGATGTTCTCTGCGGTATTAGCTATCGAGAAGCGAGGGGAGTGCTTGATCACGACTCATTGTTTATCCACGACAAATTGCCACGCTCAAATCCTAAAGAAAGCTGACACCACCTACCAATGCTTCGATAAATCATATCTGACATTTCCAGTCACCATTATTCAAACGTGAGTTTTTGCATATCAGCAAAATTATGTTTAAAAGTTTAATCAATTTTCACTTTATGAAAGAATATATGACTAACACAAAATTGGTATTGTAAGCAATGTTGTTGTCTCTTATTAAACATTAATTCTCATACTAATACAAATATATGAAGTTCTATTTGGTGTTTACACGCTATAAGTTTAGTCATCGTTCGAGATGGCTTTCTTTGCCCTCGTCTACTTGCTATAGAAGCGCTATAAAAAGTATGTACATTATTGGACTTCGCAGTAAAACTAGATAGGAATCTAGCAGAGTCGATCCATGTATAGAGGCTTACAGTTATGTTGCAGTGTGGTCTATTTGCCGTCACAGGAAACTTATCAGCCAACTGTTTCATTTTCTAGATAAATTGGTCAATATGGGTACGTCCGATGGATCTATAGCCATCACTTAACAAAACGGTTTCGTGCTGATCTTGACGGATTTAGGCTAAAGATATTTATTTCAAAAGCAGGATGCAAGAGCCAAGAAGCGTTATATCCCTTTTTCACAATCGTCATTCCATACGACATAATTCTTAATGTAAAGGGTATTTCACATACCTATAACGTTGAAAGGCCAATGGGATTTATTCGGTTGTAAATAAAGTTTTATTATTATGAATGCTCCAACGTTTTTAAATCGTCAAAAGCTATAACATTAACTGTTAACCATTACAATCTGTTATTTTTGCAATCGGAAAATAATGTTAAAGTGAAATGTCAATGAAATCTCCAGTAGGTACCTAGGTTCGTCATGAAGATGTTAACAGAATAATGCAGATAAAAATGTTTATATGAAATTGTGAACATAAAATACACATCTATCCATTTTCAAGGACGGTTCCATGAACTAACGAAAGTGTAAAAACTAAAAATAATAATTTTAATAATACACTTCCCTGTTTCCAAATTGACATGTGCAAAGAAACATTTTGTTTTCGACGCAGCACCCTTGACTCAGATACGGGCTTGTTAGTATGACTTATGTTAAGATTGGGAATTTGTAATTATTTATTGAACTTCCTGAGGTTAGCCAATTATCCCTTTAAGCCTGTCCTCGTTTTGATGTCTGGCGTTTGATTGTGTCCTTACGTTTTTTGTTTGTGTTTAATGAAACATTAATAACACATTCATTTGACGTGTTTCAGCAGAATATAATTACACCAACATTTTTAACATCGTTTAATATACTTAGCATTTTAATTCGTAGGTATCAATTTCATTTTATGCAGAGTAATTTTTTTTTCACCATCTTACAGAGTGTGGTCAATGTATTCGATCTCATGTATTGAATTTCCAAAAAAGACAAAGTTCTCTGCATAAATCTTTATTTGGATTTATGTACGTATTGCAATTAGCAAAATAAAAAGCAACGACATGAACACATTAAATGTATATTTTTTTATTAAATCATAAGTAGTTAATTATTAAAAGAAAATATCAAATTTTTACTTATGTTTTTCATAAAAAAAAAATATTTTAAGTGTTTCATTTCGTAGACCCTAATTTAAAAACCATAACTCATTACTAAAGTAGAGTGTGCCAATAGATTCTTCTTAAACTTAAGGATAAAATATTTTATAAGCCATATTAATATGCATGCTTAGTTTTAAGAGAGCAGGATAAATAATGTTTGCCGGTTATCAAGTGACCCAATCTCGATACATTCTTTTTACACAACGAAGCTGTTCGCGCCACGGCCCTCTGAACTTTATAAGTAATATACTAGTGACCTGCCTCGGTTTGCTTGATCAGAGAATGCGTCATTAAATTCAACCAGCCAGAAAATTCAATATCAATATAATATGTAATTAAGTTTATTAATTATGGGGTGTCTAATGTTTATTCTATAACTACTTATTTGAAGTGGAAATTAGATCATAAAGTTTTTAGAGCATTTGAAAATGTTAGATGTTTTTTTTCACCAAATTATCGAAGACAAATTTTAACAAATAATTATTGAATGTAAAATTTAACTAACTAGGTACATAGTTACCTAGTACATATTATTTCAACATTATAATATGTGCAGACGATTTTTTAAAACATTTTTAAGAGGATGAAAGTCGATGATCAGTTAACGCTTGAGCGATTTATCAAAAATAAGAGCAATAAATAAGCTGGAGATTGGCTTACATATTGAATTTTCCTTTGGATTTTTTATAAATCTTTTTCTGCTGCCCAAATAAGAGTTTTGGTGTGGTATTGTGGTTATGGGTAGGTTAAATACAGGCGTGTGACGTGTTTTCTGTAGATAATTGATCTGAGGTAAACTAATAAGCTTATTTTGTAATTATATGCAGGACAGTTCCAATATCGGTAATAAAAATAATTTAATTCATTTAAAAATTAGCTCAAACAGTATTTCTTGTTTATTATGTAAAGTAGTGTGTTTACTTAAAAACATTAATAAAATGTAATTGAGAATTTTTATGATTTTTTTTTCGGATTTTACTGTATTCAAAGACAGATCACAGAAGTATTGAAATTTGTACTAACATTCCATCAAACGCTCATTTCGTCATGCACAGATTATCAGATACAGGCTTTACGAAATCCATTATCAAGGTTTTATTAGACACAAAACATGTTTGTTCAATATTTTGATTTGTAGAAAAGTATTGCAATTGTTTGGTAACTAAGTTAACCCGTTTATAGGCAGAGAGATGTATAGATATGAATTGTTTAATGCGCAAGTGTGAACAGTGCTATTGTAAAGCCAAATGAACGAGTTTTGACACGCGATAATATTTACGAAACCTTAGACTCACGACAAAAGTAAATAAGCACTTATTGGCATTGTTACAAAAGCTGTCGATAGATAATTTAATTAGACCAGTTATAATTTAATGTTGGATTGATCAGACATACCTATAGACAGGAAAGTGATTAAATCGAACATTTTTATTTGTAATGCTACGAGCTTTATTGCCTTTCTCGAATAACATTTAACTATAGGTACGTTTATTAAACTATTACACAAGTTAGGTACACATTTCATTATTGTTTTAATTTTTTATTATTTAATTATCGATTGTACCCTTATTTTACACTTGG
Organism: Colias philodice; assembly: GCF_061535455.1. Taxonomy (NCBI): domain Eukaryota; kingdom Metazoa; phylum Arthropoda; class Insecta; order Lepidoptera; family Pieridae; genus Colias; species Colias philodice. Next base: position 4,245,372 of record NC_143095.1, on the reverse strand, counting down.
GCATTTAAATTAAACAATATCTCTCATTATGTTTGCCCACTAAACAAGATAAATATTAAACAGATTGCCTAATGCTTGTATACGTAGTATATTATTATTAGTCTGTGCTAATGCTAAATATCTTTATTAGTATGTATAATATTTTTAGTATGTAGGTTTTTAGTGTCGAGAGACCAATTTATTTATTCTTAAACACTATTAGGGGTGCACACACAGTACTGACAAAAAAGTTACAAAGGTCAAAAGCTTACGTAAATCAGTTTTAAACAAATCGCACCCTTTTGCTGGGAATTCAATAGAAGTACTTATAAAAAAAACTTTCGTAAAATAATGTACAAAGATTTCCTCTTGAATTTTTCTGGAGTGAAAAATTTGATTATCGTGACCTTTTGACCGTTAGGTATAACTTTAACAGCCGGCACGAGTAGATACAATTTCCATTTTTCACATCTTCAGCATTTAACTTCTTATTAAAGGTGAATACCAAGATTTTGCTCACTAGGAATTTTTCCGCAGATTGCAGTTTATAATGCCTAAAATTACTGCACTAACGGTGCATTTTGATAAAACGAACATAGAACTAGAGCTAGAACAAGAGCATTCTTTCGTGATTTTTAGTGTAAATGAAAACTCGTATTTAGTGTTGTTCATATAAGAACATTGCATAGAATCTTTTCGAACGCACTAAGAACAAAGAAAGAACGCTCTACGCCTGTTTCCTTTTTTTCAGTAAAATCTTCTGTAGGTAACCCGTAGCTCGTAGGCAGTATTATGGTAAGTTCTTAAAAGTTTTTTCTATTTATTTCATAGGCTTCCAGTAACTTAAACGATATAGGTAATCCTACTTATTGTATATTAGTACGTAATAGATATGAATAACAGTGTCAGCTGAAAAAGTGGTTCCATCAGCATTTCGACGATGATTGCATAAACAGCGGCGTTCGAGGAAGTCGTAGTAACGATCAATTTGCGTCAGACGCCGCGCTTTTTTCTGACCCAACCTTCCTTAATGAGCAGAGAAACTAACGTTAACTCGTATGCAAATGTCCTAGCTCTAAAGTTCATACGACTGATAAATATATGCTGTTAACGCGGAAGTTCTAATACGGATTCAATTTACGTTGATTTGAATAATTTTGCGACAACTTTCTTTGATATAGGCAGGTTTAAAGAGTATTTTTACAAAGTAGAGTTTTTCAGGATAGGATATTATTAGAGATTTTCATAGTCGTTCTTATTCTTTCAAGTTATCATCCTAAATTAGCCATATAAAGCAGTCTGAATTTGCTTGAATTTACATACTTTTATATTGATGAGTAGTTGTTTAATGTTTATGGGAAAAAATAGGAGAAGGAAATTCGTATGCGGAACTTGAAGCGATCAAGAATATGCGAACTAACCCAGGAGGATAAAACTAACACGATATAAATGTATGGGAATAAAATTCATCTCATAAATAAATATCAGAATTCCTGTAGGTACCATAAAGCATCGATAGGCGTTAATTAGTAGACTTGAATCATGACTGAGTGGTGCTATTTGTCTAAATCGAAGCTGCGCTATCCGTGGGACGACTGGAGGTGAGTAGGCGGCGGGGATCCAATTACGTCCCATTGCGAATTAATTTATAGCGGCGGGCGCCTCGGCCGCTCTCACCTTGACACGTCGGATCCGACGCGCCCAATCTGACGGGATGCCCGGACTCTGGACCCGGCGACAGGTTTACGCAAGCCCTAAAGTAAAGTCTTAAGGATTAAAACGTTTACTTTCGCTTGCTTTCAGTTTTGCATGTTCGATAATTTCGCAAATATCAAATTACCGCGGGGTATTAAATTGCGATCCATCGAATACGACAAGCGCACACTGCGGCGTTAATAATTTAAATGATCGGTCTGAAGGAATTTATATTGGCGAGGAATTTATATGTCCGATTCGAATCATAACTGCCTTTTTTCATAATCTCAAGATGTACGGTAATGACGTTATTAAGTTATATATTTGCGAACCATTGATCGATTGTTACAAAATGAGGTGTTCAAATACGCGATTGTTTGATAGTGAGTATTGAGATAATGATAGCGGCATTCCATTATTCCATGTAGTATGCGCATACGTAAAACTAGAACGGAGGCTGTATTATCGGAGGTTGCGCCTGCGCTTTTGATGTAAGCAGAACTCAGACGCCGGCAGTCGCTTAAGAAACTCTGCGGCAGATAGTCGACTCTACGGTGCGCTAACCACCGCTATCGGCTGGTCGCTTTCTCGAACGTATTTACGATAAGCAAATATTTCTATATTATTATTGTCCGTGTCCTGTGAATAGTGAATACGTGTGATGACAAATATAATCAAAATAATGTCCCTTTAAATTGTAATTTTTAAGACTGTTAAAAATAAATAAACTGTCCAAATGAAGATGACTGTAAATCGAATAAGAGTGGTGGTGCTTGGTAGCCCGCGAAGTGGAAAGTCGGGTCAGTATGAGATTTTATTTTTATTCATATTAATATTTATTTTATTTTTAGTATTTGATATGTATTCAATAAATTGCAATAAAATAATAAAAATATGCAAGAAAATCATTGGTTCTTAAAATATTTATGATATGCTTCAGTTTATTTACAAATTTAGGTATGTCGTAAGTGGATTATTGCAAACATTGCAAAAAATTTAAATCGCGATAACCTAAAAAAATAATATAAAATAAAATTGCATGATCGGCAATTGCTCTTTACCTTATGCGGCTACAACCAGATGGTCAACATTTAATAAAAAATATTTTATAGGCACTGCGACGCTTTTATTTGTAGTAATAAAATAAAGTGTAAAAGAAAAGCTAGGGCTTGTCTTAAAAATCCAATAATATTTTTAGGTTAAAAACCAATAATATTTTATTGCAATTTTTTAAACTGTAATAATATGCGAGTTTTGTGCATACCTTATAAAAAATTATATTAAAATTGTGTATCTATGTTTACATTTCTTGCAAGCTTTGTATCGCTATTCCTCTCGGAGGTAATCTTCAGTGTCAGCGCCGATAACATTACTATGAAATATTGTACGTAGAAGATAAAGACAGATCTGTTACATACCCAAGCATTGAAACTAATAAAATGCATTTTATTATTATTAATAATTATAAAAAGCAACACAGTGCATTCTTTTACGTTCATACGTAACTACGTTAATGCAAAGTTTGGATCAACGACCTCGAAGTCTTAAATGGTTGAATGGTCGTTTAAGTTACACAACGAATTGGCGCCAGGCGTCGCTTGCCGGGAAATCGGTTGACCTAGCGGCCTCGACTCTTGATTGCCGCCCTAATTGATCATCGCTGATGAACCGAACAACGCATTATAATTCAATAGACGTAGATGCATTAATTCGCTTGCAAAGTAAATTGTCGCGTGAGGGCTGCGGCGCCGGTTGCGGACGCGACCGAGTAACATGAATAGGCTAAGTCTCGTTTCTCCGTATAGTAAGAAGTATCGTAATTATTAAGCTCTTGGAGACGTATAAAAAGCTTTAAGGAAATCGATGTCTGCATAGATTGTTTTTTGAATGAGGATTATTTATGTAGAGCATGGAAACATTCACGTTTGTTAAATGTACCTGCTTTAAAATTTATTATAGAAAATGTAATATTCATTTGTAAAAATAAGCTTTATTTGAAAATTTACAAATTAATTCGTAAATTGGAAGTTACGTATTATGCTGTAACTCTTTTTAAAATTCCGTCGATGCAGAATTTTGTTGATTTTAGAAATAGAGTAATAATAAATAATATTTTATCCTTGCATACGTTTAATAGTTAAATAATATACATATTATAATAATTATTGCATCGAGACGGGACGATGCAGGCGAAAGCTGACGCGAGTGTGGCTGAGTTATTTTTAGAACATGACATAATTGCGATCATTAAGTTCGCTGTGCTCGTAAATATGAGAATAAGATGTGTTTCATAAGTTGACCCCTTCGGAAAGAGAATTGATCATGTGGACGCATGCATTGTAATGTCGTTTAAAGCTATCATTTGATGTTAATTGTCCTTGTTGCAGTTGTGAAGGATACTCGATAGGGCCTCTGTGCTTTCGACTAACTATCCCCTATTTAAGATAAAGAAACGTTGTACATATACAATTTAACATATATACTAATGTTATAAAATGAAGATAGGTTTACTAGTAGCCTCATCATAATCCATTGATAGGCTCTTAACCTTAACTTTAAAATGTAGAGATAAACTCTACTATGCAATTTTTTTTTAATTAAACCACAGATAAGTTAGTACAATAAAGGATTGTTTGTACCCTGTCGTAATTATTATTAAACTGTAAGTAATTATATTTAAAAACTTTAATTTTACACAGTCAAAAAAAAAAAAGTTAATAAGGGCGATACAATTCTGCCACATTTTTCGTTGGCGTTGATAATATTTTTTTTGTTAATTATTAAATACTAGTCTAATTTGTATTATTACTTTGGTTGTCACTTCTTCTCATATCGTTAAAACTTTGCAAGTGCAATAAAGCATACTAGCTAGAAAGCTCTTCGATTTTTTTACCTTATGTTTATTCCAATTTAAAATATGAATTTAATGGTGTTAATAATGCTATGTATAATAATGCTAGGTTGTTAATGCTATGTTATTCTATATTATAAGATATTAGATAATGAATAATATTTAATTTGTAATGAAACGCTTAACGCTATCATATTTCGACTAACCAAAAAATTGCTTAGTCGACTATACACGAACCTAATTTGACACAAGTAGGTTATTGAAATCGAAAATGAGTCCATATGAGTAATCTTACTTTTCCTTGCCATTTTTAACCAAAACACTAGGTCAGTTATGGTGGTAATTTATCACCAACGATACTAAAAAACCGTTATTCAAAATCGCCTTTGCAAGACTTATATTTTTTCATTATTTTGTGAAAGCTCAGTTTTGTACATTACAGTTTACAGTGTACATTTGGAAGGCAAACAAACATTTATTTTTATTGAGAAGTAAAAGTAAATGGTACATCCCAAAGAATTAAATACAGAAGCAAAATGTGAATGGGATGAGGCCATTTTTAACTCGTGCATTACTTTAATTGTAGTTAAATCGTGATAATGAAGAATATTATACTGGATGGCTTTTATATCGATAATATACCCAGTAAATACGTGGCTATTTGTTAGTAGTGCATAGGGTCCATAGGTTTTAAAGACGGACCTGCATATTCTTATGAAAAAAAAGACATTCTCTCGTTCATTATATTTTGCGTTTGTAATACAAAAGCTAACACTTATTACATACTTGTACATTAGACAAGTTTGCCGAAAAACAATTAAGTTAGATTAAGCTCTTTAACAATTAAGTTAGATGATACAGCTAGAAATAATGTGCTAAATGCATGTACCATTCAAAAGAGGTTCACAAAACAATATTATAATAGTACTGCAGTATTTCATACATAATAAACCATCTTGAAAGTCCCTAACGGTTCTTTTATTAATAGTTTTTGGTGACCCATGTTGCCTTCGGAACACCATGCGTCAACGCGTCTTGTACAAGTCGGACAAGTGATGGATGAACGTCGTAATCTATTAATTAAGTATAGAATATAGATTCTTCATGATACAACACCTATTGTTTCTGGAGGTACCATCAATCAAACACACTGTGCCACGTTGTTTGAGCTTTGTAATTTGTCTTTACGGTTAAATGGTTATAAAATTTAAATTAGTCAATTTTTTGTTTACATGTGTAGGAGTTACCCGCCGTGTAGACTCCACATTATCTGTTGTTATGGTCGAACACTCGTAAGTCGTAACGTATCGTAGTAATACTAAACATTGCATCTACGACCTGTTAACTGAAGTATTGAACACACATTTTGCAAAAAGTAAATTAATTGTATTTCGAAGACATAACTAAAATTGTAAACATAAAAGTAGCAAAAATGTATATAAAATAGTTTGAATAAAAGTACTATGTAACATGGTGCGCAATCACAAACATAAAGCTTACAATGTAACTAACAAGTAACGTAGCACAAAGCTCCTTTATCTGAATCTCAAGTGTTGAATTCCTTCAGTATTACCTGAGTTATATACCTATGAATGCATTGCTTTACAATGTAACTTGCACCTAGACGTTTATGGAAAATATTTTTTTCTGTACGTCTATTTATAAATGTTATAGTGGATTGGTAAAACATGATTTTCTATGTTACTTATTTTCGGGAATAGATAACATCCCTATCAAACGTTTGCAATAATACCTGAACCAGTGTTTGTTAATCGAATTAAATTTCTCAATAAAATAAAGAATATGGCTTTGAATTAATAAAATTTGCATACAAATAAAATGACAATAAAGTACCTATAATCAGAATACATTTGAATCGATTACATCTCGGCTTCCAAGTTGCGACTCAATCGTTATGTTATCTCACGAAATCGGTTCGCGGAGAAAGTGAAATAATTCTCATATATCTCCACGGAGGACTAAAAGAAACAAAATGAAAACGAGAGTGTGGAATTTTGTATGCGTTTCATAAATAACGATTATCGAAGTGGGTATGGGAGCCGGTATAATCTCTCATTAAGTTTTAAATTTTACAACATCACTTTGGCGGTAATTCAACAATTTATTGTTGTGATAATGACTTATGAGATATTTATTGAATCTTAGCAATCAATTTATAAGAAACTTTACGATTTTTGTAGGCCTATAATGTGTAATAATTTTTTATGGCTTCCGCGTTTTGCGATCCTGATTTTTAGTGTCAAGTGTAATAAATAAAATACATACTTATACAAACATTTTTGTAATCTTATATATTGATTGAGTTAAAACAAATACGGAAATTTAGTCGATGACCACCTTTTAACGAAAATTAAATAAAAAATTAAAAAAAACTGTAGAGTAAATAAACTCAAAAGTTCAATATTTTGTGAGTACACTTAACATAATATATTCCAAGTTCCTACTATAGAGAATATTAGTTAGACAAATAATATTAAGTGGAAATATTTGTTTTTATTGTTGTTTGTTTATTTCTTACGATTTATGCTATTAATTATATTTATATCAGTACCTATAACATTATAGGCATCTCTTTTTCAAAATAAAAGATTTTTTCTAAAATAATTTAAATCGTGATCGATCTTCTGTGAACTCGGTAAAAATGGTTGTCAAGTTCAAAAGAAAATCAATAAAGCTTCAAGTAGAAACAAAGAATAGTCGTGGAATGTATTTCAAGTCCATTGTCAAGCGACATTATGACACGGTTGCGCAAGCGCAGGCCACGCATTTGTTACGCAAACCATTCGTGACTCGGACGCTCCCGATCTAATCGATCGATAGATCTTTTGGTTTTTTTAATCCACTTGTAGGTATGGAAACTATTTAAATATAAATTGGGTAAATGGTTATCTTGATGTTGTGTTGCAACAAATTTCGTTACTTCAGTGTGTTATTGTTGTCAAAATATGTTATTTAATTTAGTAGTAGTAGGAACCTACTGCATATTGTACTAATATTAACATTCCAAATCAAACAGTCTAAATGAAAGGAAAAGTTGAACTTCCTTTAAAAAAATATAAGATTGCATAGCATCGTAAATTGTGAAATTCTGAAGAAGAAATTTAGAATCCGAAGTCTAGAACCTATCTCGATTATATACTTTTTAATTTAACAACTTTCTCGTTTAACAGCTATATAAATTATACGACACATATCATTATATTATACAATTTTACGCGTAGGAATGAAGTAGGCGATTACAAAGAACCTTTTTTACGATCAGCAGGCGCTGTGTAGTAAAGCGTACATTGTTGTACAATAATTATGTTCTTGAATACTCGCTACTAGTAGTCTGTACATCATTTCCCAGTAGCTATTCATCCAAGCTGCTTTGTCATCGACGTTGATAACTATTTGTATGCGATCAGGAATACCAGGAGTGCATCGCTTGAAAGGACTCATTACAAGCAGTAGAAAGTTGGGTGTAATGAACTTTTGATGACGCCTCTATTGATCTGTTTCGGTATTCAGTTCCTTCTCAATAATTACAAATAGGCCGGCTTTTCCCATTGTACGTGAGATGTTATCGTTTTTTAATGAGAGGGAATGAAAATAATTAACAGTGTTTTTATTGTTACAGCGGTGGTTGTGCGTTACCTCACGAAGCGGTATATTGGAGAATATAGTTCGACGGGAGGTAAGCATTGTTTATTATATTTATGCTGACGATAAATTATTTTAGCACAAGCGATAGTAAATCTATAGGACACGACTTGCTTCCTTTATGAGAAGTAATAAGTAATGGTGGTCCCGTTTTCTAAAAAAATATATTTATATTTTGGTTTTAAATGTTTGACATTAATGGCCTACTCAAAACATATGACAAAAGCCATACTCGCGGCTTTCGTGTGGGATTTGAAAAGAGATGTTTTCCGTTTTTAATGAATGAATATTTAAGCACCCATAAAATAAAACAAACTCTTCTGTTAATAGGTCAAAGTTTGAATTAACTGTCCAAAATGTTACTGTATTCTATTTTCAATAAATTACATTTGTAAAATGTATTCTCAATTCGTTAAAAATGTTTGTAGCGTAAACTTCTTAAATATTTTATTTAGTATTGATGCCGTAGGTGGTAGAATATTTTTATTATCATCACTTAATGGTCGGTTTAAGATAAGTTAAAAGCATTTTTATTCGGTTTTATTACGGGTTGCCTCGCACAGTAGCGCTCAGTATTAATATATGCAATTAATGTCAATTTACAAGATTACGACACTTTTTCTGTTCACTAAATTAAAGAGGAAATAATTTCCTTCCGTCCTTTAGCAAAACCCTTTTACGTCAATTGATGACGTAGTCGATACGTTAATATTGTCTTGTCGATTTTCGTCAATGGGCAAGAATTTCAATGGTAATGTTTTACGTAATTGACATAATTATGGTGACCTCTAGTTTTATGAAAGGAAATATTTGTTGGGGTCACACCGCAATTTAATTTATTAGTAAAAAAAAACATACATAAATTAAGGTTTTTAAATTTTTCTGCAAAATATCAATAGTTACTTACCTAGATCATTGTTTGAAAGAAAATAAGCAGTTTGATTGTAATAATAATATCTAGTATCTAATCTGTGATAATATGATGTAATTACAATGTAAAAATAAGTTTGTCTTATTTTTATTTAGTAATTCGGTCCCTTCGACATTTATGTGTTCGGGGTCACAAAGTTGACAGGTTTTAAATGTCAAAAATTGTTTCAGATTTTCTTTATCAACATCGAGTGGCATTCGACGGAGCAGTATCAGAAGTTGAAATTCTTGACACCTCAAACTGTGCCGTAAGTGAAAATTTTATGTAGAGTAAAGAGTATAAAAAAACGATAAGAACCCTTTCAGCGCCAGTCATGTGCTAAAGTATAGCTGGCAATTTGATATTGAGCAACTTGTTTGCGCAGCTAGTTGAATAAATCGCGTATCGAGACCTTATTAATGAACCGTTATCTAATCCGAGATTAAATTAATTTTGTACGACATCTCCATTATGTATCGCGTCCTTATATCATTAAGATTATTCGATCTTATAGGAAGCGTATAATCTCATGATAAGTTTCGATTAAATGAGAGACAATAGAGATTTTAATCTGACAGGTGTTGTCTGAACCGTCTTGAGTTCGACGTACGATTTAATTATGAAATTACGAGGGCCCGAACACGTGTCTCACAATAAAGCCGAACATAAATTATTGTGTGCGCAAAATCCGCTCTAAATGAATGAGTTATGTAATCTCCCTAAAGCGACTTAGTCATTGTTTTGATTAGTGCAAACAAGTTTTGTTTTCGTTCGTACATCGGGATTTGTGTGCGCTTGGATGTTTTGTATAGCGTGTTAATTTTATTCCAAAGCCGTTGACATGGCTGTGCTTTTATTTATCTTCTAAGAACATCAGCTAGAACATTATTTATTGCCAGAGTTTGCGCTGCGCTGTGCGAGAGGAATGTATTACGATGTGCAACTTTGTGTTAGGTGTGTGTTGTAGGACAGATATTTACAACCTTTAAAGAGAAAATTATTGTTTTTACATTTGCATTAAGATAAATGGAGATGTTTCAGCGTAGAATACTGGTCGAGTTCCTTTTGGCTCTAGAAATCGTATTGTCTCGACTCTCGAATTAAATATTTGTTCACAGAATTGTTGACATTAGTCACAGACTTACTGCTCAGATTTAGGATATGATAACATCTTAAACTTGACCTCATTGTTACTATCGTCTTATTTATAGCAAAACTATTAAGTACCTTAATGTTAGAATTAACATAGTTATGTTAGATGTCGAAGTTAATTTTAATTAACAGCCAGTAAGATAGTAATAGTTTATTTTGATTTGCTAATATTGTTTTCCTATAGACGAATTGTTATTCTGGTACCTACATAAGCTACATCACTACATTGGGTTCGAATCCCGCCTCGTGAAAGAGTAACAAACATACATTCATACATTCTTACGAACTTTCGCGCTCATCATACTAGTAGTAGAATCGTTATAATAGTAGTAGAAGAATAGTAATAATAGTAGTATTTGACGTAGTTGTATATCCTCTAGATCCGCGGCTGCCTCGGCGAGCACGTGCGATGGGGGGACGCGTTCGCGGTAGTGTACTCGGTGTGCGAGCGGCGCTCGTTCCTGGCGGCCGCGGAGCTGCTGTCGCTGCTCGAGCGCACGCGGCTGCCGGGCTGCGCCGCTGTCACCCTCTTGGGCAACAAGCGTGACCTCGAGCACGCAAGGTGAGTGTTACGTAGTTACGTAGTTTACGTAGTATATTATCCCCAGTACATAGTTGGTAGTTTACGTAGTATATTATCCCCAGTACATAGTTGGTAGTTTACGTAGTATATTATCCCCAGTACATAGTTGGTAGTTTACGTAGTATATAATCCCCAGTACATAGTTGGTAGTTTACGTAGTATATAATCCCCAGTACATAGTTGGTAGTTTACGTAGTATATTATCCCCAGTACATAGTTGGTTCGGCGAGCACGTGCACGTCGAGCACGCAAGGTGAGCGTTACGTACTTTACGTAGCTTTATATCCCTAAGATATTATGTGGTTGCTTCGATGAGCACGTGAACGTCGAGCACGCAAGGTAAGGAGCGGTTGAGGATGATTTTAAACTTGCGTATACTTACGTATTTCGTAGATATTTAGTAATATGTGCATATACATAGGATAAAAATTTTCTAATAACTAACTGTGTTGAAAATACATAGAAAAAAGTGCCTGGTAACAACTGACATGACGCCCCCGTAAGATTAGATTAAAAAGACTTAATGGTTTCGAGGGTTTCGATGTAATACGTCGAAAGTGTTATTAGCTTATTTATTGTATATTACTAGCTTTCCGCCCGCGGCTTTGTCCGTGTAATAGACGCTAAATCCCACGAGAACGGGACCTATGTCCCGTTCCCGTGGGATTTGCTGGTTAAAAACTCTATGTCCTTTCTCCGGTCCCAAACTAGAGATGTAGTCTATATAATTTCATTTATGATTTTTCATTTAGCGGAGTTAAGAAAATTGATCAATAAATACACTGTTTTAAGTATAAGTTTTTATTGCCGAGATAAATTATTTTACTTACTTTTATTAAAGTGAAACTTTTATTACATCGTCTCAAACTTTTTGGTCTGTGTAGCGCATGTCGCGTGTAGCGCGGCTGCCGAGTAGGTATAGGTACCTACTCGGCAGCCGACCGTCACGCGACATGCGCTACACAAAGCAGTGTTCGGAACCGTTCGAACAGTTTCACTTTTACCGTGGTTTCATAAAACCACACAACATTTTTTTGTTTCGCATTTACATTTATTACTCTATATCGAAATACGTTTTGACCTCATTAATTGTCCAATTATTATAGTCTTTAACGAGTCAATAAATTCGCGTGTCGATACATTACGACGTATCGTACCAAATGTTACGTCAGAGGGTTTTTTAAGGATAAATAACGACGATTCATTTCACATTTATTGGTGTTAAATCCTTTGTAAATGGTATCCTTAACGGATTGAGAAATAAGCCGATTTTAAGCTCCTTATGTTGATTAATTAGCGGTAATATTTTGTTTACACAACCAGCCCGTAATAATTGCCTTGTGTCTCATGAGTAATTTCAATATATAAATCTTGGTTGTGGGTGACATTATGTTGTTATAATGTAAACCTACGGTTAATATTGTCGTGCAGTTAATGTTACCTGGTGCTCAAATTTAAATAGATCTAATAATTGTATAGGTACGCTTAAGTAATCAACACAAATTAAATAATAAATTTACGCTTTATACTCAATCTACAAACAGTCAATTTAAAGCTTATGTAAGCTTTAAAATTTTTTTTTATTTGGTCCGCTAACTGGACGTTCCAACATTTAGAAATAGTGAAAATACAATCATAATCTTTTAGTTGGAGACTTTTAGCTGGACGGCCTTCTAAGAGCGAACACAAACAATAATTATAAACCTACACTTGTAACAATAATTAAAAACAATAATTAAAACATATTAGTTACATATTTGTTAGAGAAAAAAATTTTTTTGATTGTACTGACCGATGCATTAAACAAGTCGAGCCGTAAATTATATTCTTATTTCTATATTTTCATTGTAGGTTCCTTTTACTGTACATTTAAACTTATCAACAGTAATACGTTCATATTTTTGAGCTTTTTTATGATTTGTAATGGTTTAAAAAAACCTATGCCAGCCAGTTATAAAAAATATATATTTATTTGTCAACAGGGAGGTCCACGCAGAAGAGGGTCAAGAGCTGTCGCTCCGTTTCGGGTGTCAGTTCTACGAAGTGTCCGCCGCGGAGTCCTCAGCGGGCGCGGCGTTAGCGTTCCACGCGTTATTGCGAGAGGCTCGTGCGTTAGCGCTGTTACTGCCCGCGCCCAGGAGGAAACTAGCCGCGTATTCTGTGTCTAAGGTATGTTAATGTATGCATTTTAAAGAACAATGGAACTTCATTTTTGATACAAAGGGTGTTTTGAAAATATGTATGTGATTTGGGCGAATTTAAACAAGGTAAGAGTATGTATTAAAATATAACGCAGTTTTGACATGATTTTCATGAATAAATCAATTTAAAATAAAGTAGCTCTTACTGATTATGGGTTTTTTAAACAGATAAGAGTAGTAAGATGTTAAGCACTCTTTGGTGTAGACCAGTAATTCGTATTTTCGAACTTTTTTTCTACTAATAATATAAAGTGAAATTCTTCAAATAATATTTGGTGAAAATAATTTTTCACGTCCATTGTGAGTACATCTTTACAAGACAAAACAATTACATTACCGCCCTATAAGTACTTGTATACATTCCAATAAACGAGTTTTCCGATGTAACAACGTATAAGTTGCAAAAGAAAAATATTACGTAAAAATAATTAATGATAGTTACATTTCGATCTTTCTCTTGCGCATAGGCCACATAGCGATCATACCATAAGCGGATGTACGTTGTTCCCACACTCATAATACTTGAGTTATGGTCGAGATTTTCTTCTGCATTTCCTAGGCTTTTTCAGTATCATGACATATTGTATTATAGAAGAAGTCCAAGAATGACAGCACTGTGATGAGAGTATGTTTTAGTAGGATTTAACCAGGATCTTTTTATTAGTTGCTTGGACATGGGAACGTATTTTTTTTTATTTTTACATGAAGAAATATTTTTAATGGATTTAAATGCGATTAATTTATTTTATTATTTTTCTGGACGTTACGAGCACTTTGCATGGAGCGTGGTCACAGGAAGACTCTCCTTTCTCTGATTGACTCGTTTTAAAAAGTTTTTAATATCTAAATTTTTACATGAATAATAATAAAGAAAATCAAAATCTATTATAATAATTACTCTCACAATTATTTTTAAGATTTGTATGATAGAAAATAAAAATCACAAAAGAGGTATTAAAATGTGTTTTCTTCTGTTTGCAGGTAATCGGCACAATATTCGGAAAAAACAGCAAGAGTGTACGAAAAAAACGACCATCGCTTAGTATCTAATTATTTATATTTCCATTTATAGACTGCGTTTAAAGTATAGTTGATGAAAAATATAGATTTGTAAAATTGTGATAATTGTGTATCTCATACATTAAGGAGGCTTTGTTTAAAACAACACGATTGTTGACAAAAATTTTGAAATGTTTAATTTTAGTTTGATTTTCTTTAAGAGTGTTGGTGACCTGTGGTAATATTATTGATTTTTTGCGTATACTTAAATTGGTAATTTCTCTCCGGGAAATATTGTATACGCATTGAAACAATGTCGTCTTAAAACATATCAGCTCATTAACTTTCTTAAGAGGTTCCATGTATACGCCATAATCTAAGCATAAAAGATATAATTAAATTAAATGAACTGTAAATAGTATGAATTAACTGTACATATACGACTTAATATTTAATAATAAACCTCGCAATTCAGCTATAAAGACTCGACAGATCACTATTGTAAATAAATTAAACAATAACACTTAATGTACCTCTAGCGATTAAGTCTACAATTAAATACATAATAAATTTTTACGTTTATATCTATGTGTTTTATTTTATATTATTATTTCTAACATGGAGAGGAAGGCTGTTAAACGAATGCAAGTACATCGTTAAAAGGAATAATGAACATTTTCAAGTTAACCACTTTTTTATTATAGTTATTGTGGCTTGGATATTTCATAGTTTCTTTTAATAATTATTGGTATATATGAGTGGGATATATTTCAAAGCATTCTGAAGGAAATGCTGACCTGCAGGAAGCGACAAATTCAGCCCCGAGCGTGGGCACCTTACTGTGCTCTAGATAATGTGCAATTCATCTTTCAAAGTAGACACTAACAAGGTGCAAGTAGACAATAAAACAGCACAACTCTAATATAAACTAACCGGCAACTAGTCTAAACACACACACCATCAACATCAAGATTTAATCTCCTCCGGTCGTTCGTAATTCCTAAAGTATACGGGGCTCGTTTATTTCTGTTTTCACCCAGCAGTCACGGGTGTCAGGCAGCCGCGGGGGACGTATCTCGGTAATGTTGGAACTTTATTGATAGAACAGGGTAGCCGCTAGTGTAGGAGAGAGTAAAACGGCCTTGCGTATAAGTTGCACTGCCTCCCACTCGTCACTCGATTCCGTGATAACGTCCCACGAACAGAACGCGACCAGTCCACGTGTGAAAGCGGCAGGTGCAATTTGAGGCGTTTCGTAGAGAAACTTCGCCACTTAATACAACCTACGACTTCATAACAAATCTAATTTTGTCCGAGCATCAAAGCGGAAACAAATTCGAATGTTTTGCTACTGGCTATATGTTGTAAAAACACCGGCAAGTTCAAGAGCACGCCGGCGAATAATTTCGTTTCAAATTATCCGGTTGACGGTTAGAATGAATGGTAGAATGAGTAATAAATAATTGGCGAGCTCGCCGGTTACATAATGCGTAATAAATGTTTCTTTGCTTGTTCTCCGTTTATATTAAATCTAATACAGGTGTATCGATGAAGATAAGGATTATAAATCGAATTCCCTGTTCGTGTAAGTGGCGCCAACTTTCCGCTTATTCTCTTTCAAAATGAGAATAAGTAGACACCTGCAATGAGGTCAACCTCCTCAGATTTCTAATGTTATTGCATGCGTTTAAATGGATTATAAATAACCCACCTTATGTCCAATTCGCGATAACATATGTTGTTATGAAAGAGTTGTTGTGGAAATATGAGACAACGATTTAATAAATAATGTTAGTTCGTATATCTAAGTGGCAAAGTGGTTAAAGTTGTAATGATACTTATACAAAACATAATATAATTGACTTACCTATTTCATAAGATGATATCTACTAATCAATATGATAGCGATGATCATCAATTTTCGCTACGTTAGGAAATATAGCGTAATGAAAACGCTCACTTTGATATTCCTACGCATAAAAATATCAAAAAACAAAGGCCCTTAAAAAGAATTATTATTAGTGTAAGAATTGTATAAGAAGAACATTAAATGTTCCGTAGGAGTATGTTAATAAACTAAAATTGTGTTAATAGCGGGTCATAAAGAAACGCCTAATATGTAGAGTCACGTTCATCAAAAGAAAGCGGAAAGAAATTGTTATCTGTTCTTTCTAATTCAATCAAGGAGGGTTAAGAACGCATAACCTTGCTGGTGTTCGCAAATTTAATGTCAATTATAAATCGTAATGAATCACTATTGATTGGTCAGTGAAAGCATTTAGATGTAATCAGACAGGATTCATCGAATAACTGCTGTGTATTGCCAGAGGCTAACCACGATTTTATGATCTATCGTCGACTATTGATAAAGATTGGAATACACAGCCGAAACGTCATGTTCTTTTTCTTTGTTTTTTAAATCTAAAAAGAACAACAGGCGCGGGCCAAGTCAACAATGACAGCAGTATGACATGTAGATACATGGTGGCGTTCGTGCAGCATTCTCGATGCAGCTGATATTGTCTATTATCGGTCACTTTCATCTCTCGACTTTGATTAAACGATTACCAATGTCGTCTAATTGCCCGTGTTTGTCTCGGCCGGCTGGACGAGCACGCATGGCTGAGGTTAGTGACGCGTTGGATTACATTAGTTACCTAACGCATTCATATGAATACGACTCGAATTAATATTATCTAGATCTTAGATTAAGGATTGGTCTCCGCGCGCGCGCTACGACTAGATACCGCCCCACCTAAAAACAATAGCTCTGTGAGTGCGGCAACTCATTTCTATAGTGTGTGTTAGGCAATTTGTAAAGACGCTAGTGTGTGTGAAGAATTGGGCTGCCAGCTACATAAATTTTACCTCATAAATGGGAAATCTGGCATCTTGGAAAGAAGTTTGAAAAATATTTTTTTTTTCTTGACCTGGCCGGGAATCGAATCCATGAACATGCGACTCAAATCCACTTGCGACGCTACTATACTATAGTCACAAAGGTTGTTTAAAAGTAAAAAAGCGGAAATAAAAAAAACATATTATATGAGTCAGTTAAACATGGTTAAACAGAAATAAAAATTATTGTTATTATACTTTTTTATACATGTGTTAGTATTGAAAAAAAAGTTCAAATTATTGCTAAAAGATTTCCTCAACCACGTGTATTTTTTTGAATATGCAGTACGGCAACACTGAATGGCGTCGTAATTTCGTAGAAAAAATTGTCGAAGTAAAGGAGAAATTTCGAATAATACGATACTTAGTGATGGTACGTGATCCCAGTGTCTTTCTTATTTTTTGTTGTATTATTTTTAAATAGTTTTATGACACAAATAGGCATTTTACTTCAGATTTTGTTCAAAATCTTTATAAACTATCGGTTCGCCCTCTCCACACAATGCTTGTGACACGACTGGCTTGGGTACGCCGAATTCGGCGTACTATTAGTTGCCGCATTTTTCAAGTACGCCGGCGGTATCTAGTCGTAGCGCGCGCGCGAAGACCAATCCTTAATCTAAGATCTAGATATTAGTTTATGTGTGCTGTATGATTATTATACTTTGATTTAAAAGCTCTGCTCTAACAGGAGCTTAATATTATATTATTACCTATTTTAAAACGAGGTTGTTTGTGAAGCTTCTATGGTAAAAAATCAGTTTACTTTGATAATGACCTTTTAAAACGTATTAGCATTGAAGCGAATGTATTCCGACATGTTTTTTTCCCTCCAAATCGTTTTCCCGCCCTGTCACAAAAATATGCAGAGTAAATAAAAAACGATAAAACTTATGACTAGTTATTAATCGATTATCCAAGCGATTAATTCTTTCTTTTTTTATAATTTCTCAACGCATATGAGCGAAACACAGGTCCGCAGCGTGGGATCGCTTGTATTAATGGTTCGTTGCCCTGAGTCTTGTAAGACGAATGTCATTTCAAACTTAAAAGCCGATGGCGATGTATTGATCTCTATCGATTTGTAGAACTTCAATGAAGTTATTCAAATGTACCTTGACAGATTTATTGGTCTATGAATTTGATGTATGGTAAAAAGTTACGATAAAAACATGTACTTTACTTTGTTAAAAACTTTTAGATTGTTTATCAAAACATTCAGTTCACGATGTGAGGTTTTTTTTCTAAAGAATATAGAGAAAATGCCTACTTACTTGGTGCGAAAAGTCAAACAAGAATATTATTTTACAAATGCGAAATTGAAATTTTAATATAATTATTAATATTAAAATTTCCATAAAAATTAAATTTGATTTAATATTTAGACCAAGAATTAGATCTATGGATCTTTAAAAAATATAAAATAGTACATGAGTATAGTAGAAATTAAATTACGGTTACACTAATTAAGAATTTATGTTTGAATCGTGAGCTTTATAGCGCTATAAATCTTTACCTATACCATGTCTGGTGCACTACATACAAAAGACGATTAATGCCATCCGTCTACCAATAGATGCCGCTAAGTGTATCATTTTAACCAGCAAAAAATAAAATTAGATTTAATTGCAATTTCATTGCTTTTTATAATTTTTTACATACTTTTGTAAATGGAACCTACCTATTTAATTTAATTTTCACTCGATTTTAACTAATTTTACAGAAAAGTTTATATTCAAAACAACGCCATCTCATGAAACTACTATAAACAAGTTATTCTCCTCCGATTTGGCGATGCTAAACGAATACTAGATGGCACTAAGACGTTTTTACGTTACTTTTCACGTTTTTAACACAGACTAATAATAATATCACAGACCACAGACTAATAATAATATACTACGTTTTTAATACATAACCTCATTGCCTTTGCAGTACCTATAAAAAATATTGTAAATGGGTTAAAGCCGTTATTAATTATTACTAACTGCGTTCCTGTAGCGGCTTATATTAGGTAGGTACCTAGTGTATTGATCGTTTTCATACGAAAAATGAATTGTCGGAAAACTTGCGAGATTGTGTGAATATTTGATTGCAAGATCTCATTACAAAATAATATACATAATACAACCTATACTTAAACCGTAGTAAGTATATTATTTCTAGTCACATTTAATTATAAGTATATAAATTATAAATAAATATTAAAGGACAATATTACACAAATCGACCTAGTCCCACAGTAATCTCAATTAAGGCTTATGTTGTGGGTACTAGACGACGATAAATATAATTTAATATTTTATAAATACATATATAGATAACACCCAGACCCAAAAACAAATAATCAAGTTCATCACACAAATATTTGCCCTGACCGGGGATCGAACCCGCGACCGTCAGCACAGTAGGCAGTTACTTTACCTCTGCGCCAACCGCGTCGTTAAGAATATCAAGAAATCATCATAATGATAATAAATCGAAACTAAAGTTAAATACCTACCTACGTCATCTTGTTTTATTTTCTAAATAATCCTATCAGATTACCTTTATATGAAGTATGAACCAAAAAGTTTTGAGATTTAAACCGTAGAAAAGGTTTTGAATGATCCTTTGCGTTTTTTTCTTTATGCGCCTAAAATTAAATATTTCGACATCGATTCCCATAAGAATGAAGTATTTTCCCGTTATAAAAAGTAGCCTATGTTCATCAGGTAGGTAT
The DNA here is from genome assembly GCF_061535455.1 of Colias philodice. Classification (NCBI taxonomy): domain Eukaryota; kingdom Metazoa; phylum Arthropoda; class Insecta; order Lepidoptera; family Pieridae; genus Colias; species Colias philodice. Next base: position 4,225,719 of record NC_143095.1, on the reverse strand, counting down.
AATTTTTGCTTCGAATGGTGAAATAATTTTTCAAATCAATCCAGTAGTTTCGGATCCTATTCAATACAAACAAACAAACAATCAAATCATTTCTGTTTTGTAGATAAATACGAAAGTTACTCCGTCATAGTAGGACAAAATAGAAAATAGTGGGACCACGAGAAAATAGGTATTCCCGCACGCGTCTGAACCGATTTTGACGGAAATTTCGATATACATACACGGTACATACCTACGTTGAAAAAGGACATCTCAATTTTGTTGCATAAATAGGATTCAAGGTGTAGGAACAGGGATTAAATAAGGCACACGGTTGAAGCCGTAGAATGAAAGTTGGTAATTTATAAGATTAATTTATTGTAAAATAAACTACTTCATTTTACTTAAACATACCTATTCTATTTATCATTCATTGACTTATCATAAACTTTTGAGTCTAGTTAGGTACCTACTAGTACCTATTATGTGAAAATTTTGAAAAAAATGTTTTCTTTAGGAAATTATTAGCATTAATTACCTTGTCTTGTCATTAATTTATTTACCTACTTGGTAATAATCGGTCGAACACTTGTTTAAAGTTTATTTTCCTTGTCTTTTCCAGGTAATCTAAATTATTTAATTTTTGCAGTAGGTAATTAATTCATTTCGGCTTGAACAGACAAGGCCATTAGGTGAAGCGAGATTGCCAAATATGGGTGATCTGTAGATTGCCGTCCTGCTGTCGAGCGTTCGCGGTACGGACGCCGCGCTGTTGCCGCACCGTGCATTTTGTATGAAAACAAACGACCGGCCGTGCGCCGTACGACAAACGCACAGCTTCGGCACTGTAGCGACTAGCGGTCCGATACGAAACGCATAAATTGAAAGAGCCATAAGTGTTGGAACAACATTCCACCACCATTTAACCAGTTTGACAAATATTAATAATTTTCGTTTCCAATACCGGAGACATATTTTAAAATCCTGTTCTAACCCTGCATTTGTATCGAATTACAGTTTACACATAAACTTTAATTAAATATTTATTTTATTTACTGGTTATAATATAACATAACATTATATAGACCGTTATTTTCTGCCTATTTATCATTATAATTATAAACATTGTAAGTAGGGTAAACTCACCTAATTATGTGACTCACTTAATTCGGAGATACAACGTTTGGACTCTTTTATAGCGTTATAGGAGTAAAATCCAATACATTAATATTAACCCTATGGTATGGTAATAAAGCTTCTTTTCGTGTACAAACTTTTGTTAAAATCGTGCGGGTGAGATAGTAAGAATAACCAGATTTGTCACTGCGCCCGCCATGTTTGACGTTTCACCGGTAGCGTGCAACTGTGCTGTCATTATTTAATTAATTTTAAATAGAAAAGGTGAGTGTAAGTTCATGATACTTTGACAATTAATTGTTAAAAACATATTCTTGTTGATACCGATAAAGGTTTTAGTAATTTTTCATTTGTTTTTGCATAATACCTTATTTCCTGGGTTCAAAAAGTTAACGATTTTCAAGATTGCAACTCAAAACAGTGTCACCGAATTAACCAAGCAAATTTTTATTATTTTCAATTCGTGTATAAATAATTGTTTTTAGTACGTATACGTTAGTCGTTTAAGTCAGAAAATATTTATTTTTACTCAGGTTTAAAAGTAGGATCGCTTTCAAGCATTTTAAAAAAGTCCGTTATTTTTTTTATCACATAATTAAGTGAGTTATTTTTTTTTATTTTAGACAGCATGGAGGAAGACAAAAATAAAAATAGAAAATATAATGAAACAACGCTGACATCCGCAATTCAAAATATTCTGCAGTCAAAAATGAGTCTGTATACACTGTTCACACAAACAATTATAATGTCCAATATTATTTTTTTATGGTTCCCCTCTTTTGATAATTTCTCATTGATAAATAAATACATAATTATTACTTTCAATATGTTTATATTTTTATTAATTGTATTTTTTTTTTTACTTTTGTGTTAAAAAATAATAAATACTCACTTAATTCGGTTATAACAGAATTAGAGAAGTACTATCACCGAATTATGGTGATTGTCACAGAATTAGACAAGTCATCGCGGTTTGATTAAGCTCATTTTACGCTGAGTTAATTCATATGTGTTAAGATTACACTTGCTCCATTTGATAAATAGAAGATTGATTAATGTTCCTATTAAAAATAAAAATAAAATTTATAAAGTTTAACCTGTTTTTTTTTTCATATTCTGTTTTGTCACAGAATTAGATGAGTTGACTATATATGTTAACGGAAATGTATGTAATCCGTCATTGTATAAAATTCCCAGGAAATGTATGTAATTCCTAAAATCGCATGGAAATGTGTGAAATAAATTATTTTATAGTACACATTTCCTAGGAAATCCATACATTTCCTAACTAACAGTCGGAAATGTAAAACATCTAAGATATTGGAAGGTCAAGGTACGCGGGACGAGGGGTATGTATGTCGCAATCGGATTGTATAATCCGCCGAATTACAAACGGCCGGCATTTTGTAATATGCCGAAAATTCGTAATCAGAATTTTTTGGTTTGGATAAGGGGGTGGGTTAGGTTAGGTTCGTGTTTTTTAGAACTATACAGAACTGGGAACTTTAAAAAATTCATTTTGTTACTTTTATTAGTAGGTACGATCCTTATAAGTATTTTAGTGTATTCAACCAACTTAAAAAAGTGGGACTATTTTACAACAATTTGAATATGAATTGTATTATTGTATACAATATCGAAGCTTTTTAAGAAATGTATAAAATACTTTTTTAAGAATTATTATCATACATAATATTATGTTACCGGCAATATATTAAACCCGGCATTGTATGCAATTCTTAGTAAATGTAGGTATGTTATTCCGAGAAACAGTCGGAATTAAATAAATTAAATTCGTCACATTATCTATCTAAATTATCAGAATCTATAAAGGACTATATTATATCCCTCAATAATTTATAGGTAAGAAGATAGATTAGGCTTTTAATTTTCTTAAAATTGTACCGTTTTAGAGCATGGGCTCTAAAACGGTACACGGTTATTTTGTAGTCTTTGATTTTTTGCATTTTATGCGATCATTGTGCTGGGAAAATCGTATTTCAGCGACAATTTTGTATGACGTCGTACAATTTTTATAAGATGATCGTAGATCTGAATATATTATCTTTAAATTAAGATATTACTTTGTTCTCACGTGCAATTGCTTTGAGTTAAAATGGTACCGTAAAATAGCGTTTTTTGTTAAAAATCGGTAATAGCACCCTTTAATAAATGAAAATTTGATTTGATTGAATATAAGTTGATTTAAGAAATGTTAATTAGTAAGATAATATGAACATATTATTATTATTTTACGGTAAGACTGTTACCCGATTGTCTCAATAAGTGCTATAATAAAAAAAATAACAACGTGTTTTATTACAGAAATCATTAATTACTTTATATACATTTCCTAATACGATATTGGAATTATATATAATTCCAAGGAAGATTATACATTTACTAGGATATTAAAATAATTTTTTTTTAATAATTAATAAAAAATATCCTGTCCAGGATTTTTCCAGTCAAACTATTTTTAATACACTTAATTTATTATAAAATTGGTCTCATTCTATTATCACGCCGTTGCATTTCGACTTATATTCGGATCTTAGACCACTAGGATTTGTATACAATTCCTTGATTTCATACATTTCCGGTAACATATACATAATTTCATTTTATTTATTTACATTAAGTATATACATAATTACATACTGATATTATATCTACCTATACATATATATACAGGGTGTCCCAAAAAGTAGTGATGAACGGAAGCTGGGAGGTAGAGGACCTAAAGGGCTATCCGAATCACCCCCATGTATGTTATGCGATTTTTCGTATTTTCGGAGTTATGACGTTTTTTTCAATTTTTCACCTATCGCCGAGTACGGTGATATTTTCACTCATGGTGACGTCAATTATTGCGGAAGGTGCTTGATTTTTTTTGTGTGCTAAGCTGAAAGATAGGCCAATTCAGTATGGTAACATTTACTATCGTTAGATCTTTGAATGGAATAAAAAAAAGAATTAAAATGCCAAGAAAGATAAAATTACCCAGTATGTTCTCCACTTCAAGGGCCCGTAAAAAAATAAAATCACATAAAAAAAGTTTTCCATTTGGCTTTTAAAAACTTGCTCTATCTATCAGGTAGCTACCCTGAAAATTTCATTTTATTATTCAGAAGGCTTCAATCGAAAAATTGAAATCTAAATGAGGTAAGTGCAAAAATTGAATTAACATGATGATTAATAAAAACAAATTAAAACCAATAACAAGGTGTTTAATTACCAGAAATTTTTAAAATGACCCCGCTATTGCTCAGTGCAAGTGCGACATCACCGTAAAAAGTTGTCTTTTAAATGTCTGAATGCCCTTTTATCATTTTTAATGGTTTCTTCTGCTACTATGAATTTCCAGGTTATTTCGTTCAAATTGTGGCAGTCTCTCGTCTTTGTAGTATCCCCACGGAAAAAAATCAATAGGGTTTATGTCCGGGGACCGTCGAGGCCAGGCTAAAGGGCAAAGATACCCTGAAAGATGGATTGGTCGTTGCAGCCTGCGCATGCGCTGGTGACGCCTGCCTTAAAGCCTGGCCTGCACGGTCCCTCGACCTAAACCCCATTGATTTGTTTCAATGGGGATACTAAAAAGACCTCGGCTACTTGAGAGAATGCTACAATTTGGACGAAATAACCCGGAAATTCATAGTAGCAGAAGAAACCATTAAAAATGATAAAAGGGCATTCAGACATTTAAAAGACAACTTTTTACGGTGATGTCGCACTTGCATTGAGCAACAGCGGGGTTATTTTAAAAATTTCTGGTAATTAAACACCTATTTATGGGTTTTAATTTGGTTTTAATGATCATCATGTTAATAAAATATTTGCACTTACCACATTTAGATTTCAATTTTTCGATTGAAGCCTTCTGAATAATAAAATGAAATTTTTAGGGTAGCTACCTGATAGATAGAGCGAGTTTTTAAAAGCCAAATGGAAAACTTTTTTTATGTGATTTTATTTTTTTATGGGCCCTTGAAGTTGTGAACATACTGGGTAATTTTATCTTTCTTGGCATTTAATTCTTTTTTTATTCCATTCGAAGATCTAACGATAGTAAATGTTACCATACTGAATTGGCCTGTCTTTCAGCTTACCACACAAAAAAAATCAAGCATCTAGCGCAATAAGTCACGTCACCATAAATAAAAATCTCATCGTACTCAGCGATAGATGAAAAATTGAAAAAAATGTCATAACTCCGAAAATACGAAAAATCGCATAACATACATGGGGGTGATTCGGATAGCTCTCTAGGTCCTCTACCTCCCAGCTTCCGTTCATCACTACTTTTTGGGACACCCTGTATATGTATATATATGTATATTAGGGATGTAACGATACATGATTTTGCCGATACGATACCGATACCGATATTTGTAGTAATGTATCGGCGATACCGATACCGATACCGATATCGATGGCTTGGTAGAAAAATAAATAGTGAATTATGCATAAAAAGTTACCAACATTTAACAGACAACTGTTAATCGTATTCTTTTAAATAAAAATGCCAAATCAAAAAACAAGAAAACCATTTATTTTAGTATTATTATTTTACGAAGTCAGTTAAACTTTAAGTAATACACATACAATCAGTACCTAATAAAAGTTTACTATTGGTAGAGTTTTTTCAGAAAACAAAGTGCGCACGCGCGGGCGGCCTCCCGCATCGTTCATTGAGCGCGGGTTTTTGAATTATTTGATATCAAAAAAATTGGTTGTTTGTAAAGTAGGTTTACGATCGAGATGTTTACGTGATAACATAATGCAGTGGCAGCGCTCGAGATGAAACGGGAGATCGGTCCGTCTCTCTCTCGTTATACCTGCGATCGCGCTCGTGAGGTTTTGGTGTGACACAAGTTTATGAACATGTCACCCGACTAAAACGATTTTAAAAACGTTATCACGTTAAAAATTAAAAAAATTCAAAATTATTTATTTCTTTCCTTTACATAAACAAATTTTTGATTGGAACACTCCTATACTCTGTCCATTATATTATTATTATTATATATTTGCTTTTTGACAGCTTCACGCCTATGAAAGATTGTATTGTTTATGTTAAAATGTCATACAAATAATTATCGTTCTTCATAGACAGGTCCCGCCCACTTAGTGATGTCTACACAGAATTATTCAATGATGGGTCGATAGATTATAATAATCGATAGAAATACTCTGTAAAATATATCCGAAACAGAAAAACTCTTCTATTATGTTATATAATTTAAACGTAAAGACAACCAAATTGTAAGATAGAAACCAATAAATAATAAAATATTAGTTTAGTTTAGTTTTAGCATACAATGCATAGATATGTGGTCTTATTATTACATATCTTATTAGTACGTTTACGTTGTAATTATTATTTACGTACCTGATTAGATTTATGATAATATTTTGAATTTATAATTGAAATGGTATCACAATCGATAATCTTTTGAACATCACTTCTGGTATCACCCGTCGAGCTGTCAAAAAGCAATTCTTATAGTGGACAGACTATAGTAAGCAAATAAAATGCTTGTGTCAGGAGGTTCCGCTCTTCCTTAACACTATTACAGAAACAGAAATAAAACAATATGAATGAATACAATGCAAAAACATAAAAGAAAAGAAAGAATTTAATAAAAAAATATCGGTATCGGTTGATTTATTATCGGCGATACCGATATATCGGCTTGCCGATATATCGGCCGATATATCGGTATCGGTATCGGTATCGTTACATCCCTAATGTATATCATGTTTTAACTGATGTATTTATTTATAAGTATTTATCATATTAATAGAAATATATCTTTCACATAATATACTCATGTTAAATTATCATTATATACAATTCTAGACTGAAACTCCAATAGTCACTTGGGGTCACTGAAAATCAGTGGTGGTGAGGTATTAATCACCTTGCCATCATATACTGAGTTGGCTCCATTTGTCAGGTCACTCACTGCCACATTACAGTTCTTAGGAATAAGATTATTTTTATTTAATTATTTTTCTTTTTATTTCTTTTTGTTTTTCCTTCGTTTATAAATGTATCTCGTGTTGTGATCTTGACAATAAATATGTTTTATTTATTTATTTATTTAATGTCCCTTACTGGCTACTGCATGCTTTTCATGCAGTTGTCCGCACAATATGTATTGTGGTCTTTGTCCATACACACTTTCTCCAAAGCCCTGCTTTGGTCTTGTTTGATGTATAAGCTCCTGTATATTAGTAAAAGTTAATCAAATATTTAATTCTTATTTCTTGAAATTTGGTATAGTATTCTTTGTGTGATACAAATCAAAACCAACAGTCAGGTTAGGTAGACTACAATTTACAAAACTGGCAGGGTTGCCATGCAATGGTTGGTGGTTAATGAAACACTTGACTCGACTGTAAGCTTGTATTGAACTGCTTAAACTGTAGAACAACAGGACTATATATTCTAGACGCACACATACAATAGATTACACACTACACTGTAAACTGTAGATTTAATATTAAAGACATAGTTCACTATATAATTATTTTGTAGTCTTTGATTATTTATACAACAGACTAGAAATAAATACTATGTATGCGATTATACCTATTCTAGCCATCCATTTTCGTGTTCCTTAAAATTAAGTACATCTTAGTCAAAGGGCAACTTATTGTGCCCTTGCCCGTAATGCACTCATAATAATTTTAAGTTGAATGTTTGTCATTCTTTATGTACCAAACACAGTCACGGCCACGGCGCTCATTCCATTTTACTGGTATTAAAACAGATGAAATCCTTCATGATCCCATATCCTTCTTAGTAGCAAATGTAGAAATCCATAATCCATAAATCCATAATTGTGTCTACAATGTTTTTGTGGAGAATCGTATTTACATTTGGGATGGATTAATTCTTCTCCTCTCTTGAACAAATTTGTTATTGCGAACGTAAGCAATAAGTCTGTAATAAAACAATCTTATATTGGGTTACAAATCCAGAAACCAATCATTAAAAATCATGTTTGTAAAAATTTATGTTCAGAGAAAATATCAGTTTACCATATAAAGCTTATTTTCTGCCTGTAGATTCTACATAACCTCACAGTCCATCAATCATATTTAGCACTTATTTTTAAAATATTAGTCAACAATTAAAAACGAAAACAAACAAAGCTTCTCGTTTTGGTTTTGACAGAATCTCGTAAATAAACTGAACTAAATACCAGTCATAATAATGTAGGTACTCTGTGAGTCAGCTTTGTCTAATTAAAAATCCGAGTAGGTACAAAATCAGTGTTGCCAACTTTTTTTTTCGAACCCACATATTGGAGCCTCGTGGCCCACCAGAAATCCACTAAAGTAATCGGTCTTTAAAACCACCAGAAAAAACACTAAAAAATATCCAGAGACATGTAAATATTGAATGCCCGTTGGCGAATTTTTTGCGAGTTATTTGTAAATAACATCTATTTTGAACTAAGTAATTTTTATTTTTGTTACAATATATGTATTTAAAGATCATCTTCAGAAGAATCTTCTTCTAGAGTTTCAGTATGTGAAGAATAAATTTCTATGAAAGAAATTTTTGTGTGGTTTCGGCATATTTAATGTAAAACCCTTTTAAGGTAAAACTATATTACTTCACAAAATTAATTAAAATACGACAAGCTAGAGGCTACCGCGCGGCCGCGGCATTACCAATACCGACTGATTGTTTATACAGATTGTTTTTGTACACAAATAAAGAATGTACAATGTACATATAACCTTTTGAATCAAATCATACTTTAGATCAATAGTAATAAAGTCTATAATCAAAAATATTCAAGCAATAGACAAACAACTTTCGGGGAATTCCCGTATGTTCGTTCTGTTACCAACATGACACAAAATCATACCCTTGTTTCACATAGTTCAAGTCGTTCTTTTTGAGTATTTATGTAAATCTTTCTATTGGTTGAAACTCGTACCTTACCACTAATTGAACTCATCTAAACCACTAGGAAAATCCACCAGCCACTAAAACCAATATTTGTCCGCTAAATGGGGGAGCTAAACCACCAGATGTAGTGGAAATTTCACTGAGTTGGCAACACTGTACAAAATATTATGTTGACAGTTGACAGTTGTCAAGTGTGACGCCAAAGACTTGAAAATAAAAGGTACGTGTACATATATTTACATTAGTGCCATCTAGTGGCTCTGGAAGGAAAAGAACATCAAGTCTGTGTTTAACGTGCCATCTAGTGTGTTAAAAGCAAAATACCAAGAGATATAATCGAACATGTAGTACGTTTATTCCCCACTGGCGCTTTAATTGCGTAAATTTATAGTGCATATTTTTTTGTATGGAGTGAACCGTCTGTTGTATACGTAGTATATTATTATTAGTCTGTGCCTATACTAATATTAGGATTGATTTTAAAAGGGGAAAGATTAGTTTCTATAATGCACTAGCTCACTGACCCAACAGACGATGTCCTGTTTTCGCGGGAACCGTTCAATGCGTGAAGATTCCATTGCCGATAAGTTTTCTTATTGTTTTTGCACAAATTTATTAAGTTTTTCTTTAATAAGATCCTTCTTCGGACAAAACTAAAGTAACTGAAAAATAAATTAAATAATAATTAACAATTTTCTCAGTAATTTTCTTAGCAGTCACAAATAAATTAAAAATAATTAACAGTGACACTATGCAGTATTGAGAAGATTTTCATACGATCTCTATCCCACCCATATATCTCATACTAGCTGCGCTTCGCGGTTTCACTCACATTGCTCCGCTCCTGTTGGTCTGAGCGTAATGGTAATGTATAAGCCTATAGCCTAGCCTTCCTCGATAAATGGGCTATCTAACAATGAAAGAATTTTTCAAATCGGACCAGTAGTTATTGAGATTAGCGCGTTCAAACAAACAAACAAACAAACTCTTCAGCTTTATAATATTACTATAGATTAGTATAGATTATCCCATTATAAGTAGGCAGTACTGGATACATCCGTAGGTTTATCTTTGATACAACTTGTATCGCTTGCCGTTATAAGTTCCAACATTTGAAAACATAGAATATAAAGTTATGTGTTCACTTTTTATTTATACTATTGAGAAATTGCAATATATTTTAATCCTAAGAGTAAGTTCCAAGAACTGCTAATAATTCTTTTTTTAGATTTTAGAGAATCATTAATTTAAATATAGCCAAAACGATAACGTTTACTAGTTCCGTGATAAATAAACTTTCTTAATTGTGTTCGTGACATTTTAAATATGTGTTATTTTTTATTATTTCTTATACCATTATACCTAAAGGCATTTTATTTTGCATTTTAAATTTAACATTTTCTTTAATAAAGATATATTTTTTAGGATATCGCTAATGATAAGATATTATGTTGTTTTTTAAATATTTGAAGTTACATCAGTATGACTCAATGAAACCGTCTGGTGCTTTTATGGTCATTAGTCTAAATATGCAACTTCCTGATGACTTAAATTTTAGCATTTATCGTATTTGCTTGATGAAAAATACAACAAAGACTCGTTTATGTTTTTATGAAAAAAAAATAGTGATTTATGAAGGTTATTGCAATTGCGTTAATGTAAGTATAGACGAGACTAAGGTACTCATCACGACAAAAATTGAACAATTGGCAAATCGTATAATATGTTGTATATGCACTTCATATTATGTACTATTATTAAAGAAAAAATATGAACGCGCAACTTTTTGTAATTAAACGAAAAGGTAGCTCAAAAGATCGTAAAACTTTATATTGTTAAATTTACACATGTTGTGTATTGGTACAAAGTACAATGTATATTGTATAGTTCTGTAATAACACTCATACCACAAATTGTCCTTCAGAACATCCTTTATATTGTAAACATGTTATAATCGATACGTTTATTATTACCTAATCAATCGTATCGAGTGACTGTATGCACACTGCAAAGAGTACTATAATAATACGGGCACACTGCGTAATATATTTGTTGCTTAGTAAAAATTATTCACATACGGTTTAAAGGACGGGCAATATCCGCGTATTTCATAATAAGCAAAAATTATTAATGTGACAATCTAATTGTATAACAGCAAACCGGTAGACCAAATGGTATCGAGTTAAACACTAATGGAGTCTAATGCAGATAATCAGTGGGCACCTGTCTAAAAGTTGACGAATGAGAAATCGCAGTAGGAGACGAAGTATCATCGGAGAAAGTGAAATAATTGAGTTATAACATCTAGAAACGATTAACAAACTAACACACCGTTTCGATACGCGAAATTCTTCAAAATCGTATAATTCTGTTTATTTTAATCAATTGTAATTTAAATTATTAATCTAGATTAAATTATAACCAGTTAAGAAACTGGGACGCTCTTGTATATATTTTTACAATATAAATCATGAAGACCGGTTAACGTTCTTAATGACTTCACGTGTATCAAGTTAATCTTTATCGCTGTTCCGTGAAGAGTGCAGATTTCAAGTCCAACTGTATATAAGTTAAGATTGTATGATAGTGTGAATTCAGTTATTCGGTCACGGCATGGCCTTTACTGTGGCTCTGCTAGCGTAGTCTAAATGTTAGGCCGCATGTTTGCCGATACTCGAGCTTCATTGGCAGTATTTAAAGGTGCTTCCAGTAAGCTTTATGTCTTCAATTAAAAATATTGTATATGTATCGTTCAAAGCTTGTTTGCAGATAACACTAAATGGTTAATTTGTAAGCCATACGTTGCGTAAATCATGTCACGTTTGTTGCGCTGAGGCTAATGAGCCTGTTCGGTGGCTACCGTAATGTCTGAGCTTACAATCTTTATTAGAAGTCATGATTATAGGTGACGGGCCAACAGTGCCTTGCGGTATATTAATTGTTACATCTTATTACTTAACTGTTGATGTCACAATTGTACATCTATCATGCGACTACACCATTAATTAGTGTGTATGATGTATGAACGATAATTTTGTATAGCTAGTAATTTATTGTTTTTACGTGTCTATATTATGTCTCAATTAACTATTTAAATTAAATAAACTTAAGTTAAATCTTACAAGGGACTTGCTAAAAAATTTTATCTTAAAAATTTAATGACTGTCATTAACCTAGATTCAGTGCTGAAATATTAGCAATAAAGTGGACATATTTGTTTTGGTTGATTCGTTTTAATTTACATGTCTCTATTAATCAGTTTATAGTCGGATGTTTCACCTAAGTTAAATGAACGAAAACCTCATTAGATTCTCGTTAATTACCTACAGGAAAGGAAGTATGTAATATTATTAATTATTGGGGTCGAATAGTCTTCTGGCCCAACCACTCCGATATGTTTTACTCGAGTGCAGTAATAGCCAAAGACTACACTTTTCAATCGTATATACAAGAAAAATTGCATCGTCATTTGTTATCTTCAGCTAAGAAATATTCACTGAACGTAAACAAAGAAATCATATTGCGTCTTGCGTAATAGTTAATATTATAGATTACAAAATACACCACCGGCAATTTACATTACAATTTATATTGCAAATTATTTCTGTGTAAAATTAAATGGCTCAAGCAATGTCAAATTGTCGCCTAATTCTCTTTGACAGTATCAAAATGCCATTTCGATTACAAACCTCTAAGACAAATCACGAACAATTTTCATGTTATTTTCAATGAGTCATTAATATTATTCAAAAGGTGAAGCGTTCAATAATAGCATGGATAGCTTTGAGAATTTACAATTGAATTAATACAAATGCACTTATCATTGGAAATGGACTATCATCTTAGATAAACTACTATTTATTATCATAATTTACAAAACGTATACATTGATTCTGGAATTATTTTTTTATCTGTGGCAATATCATCATTAAAATAGTAGAATTTTTACTGCGGTATACTAATCGTCTTTCGAACTTACTTGTAGATTTATAATATTCTAGTAAATTTACGATAACGAGGTACTTGAAAGCAATTCTATAACGTTCATAGAACCACAGCTCAAAGCTTTATAGTTTTCCTCATAGTCTCGTCTTAAATTTTAATAGGTAATTATTTTCAATCTTTGAGGAAATGGTCTCTTTCCATGTTGGCTAAAATTAAATAAACAGCTATCTTGATCGCTATCTAACACGCGATTAATTTTCAAAAAAACTACTTTTATCAATGAAAATTTAGAGTGCAAAATTCTAACTGTTCTAATTAGTAGCCAAACGTATACCTCGTAGAGTCGTGGTGTGTTGTGATGCATCAGAGCTATATATTTTGTCGCAGACGTCAGAACAGAGGAGCTCGCACGTATTTACGGAAAATATATTGCTTTGATAACAAATCTCATCACGACACAACAGGACACTAGTTTGTATCCAGCCTACGTTTATACATATAAAGCTATATACAAGCTACAAAAATACGAGTGTTAAAATCTGTGCAGTAATATAATTTACAACGGAGTGGAAAAACAGGCTTCATCCTGAATATTTATCTAAATAATATATTAGGTTTTACTGCTCGCTTGTGACAATTAATGTAAACCCATTAGCGTGTAGCGAGCGTAATAAACTATTATGTCCTTTGATTGCAAACCTCTGGCAAAACATCAAGCTCTCAAGATTATTTGGGATATGTTATTAATAACAATTTAATATTGCCTAACTCAAATGCAGTAACCAATACAAAATTATATACCTTTGCTTTAAATTGTAATTCTTACTGCATTTACCTGAATCAATGAGGATATACGTAGATTCAAATTTAATAAATATTATAATTGCAAATTAATTTGCTTAAATCAGAATCATTTATGACATCAAGATTGTAGTTTATAATTTTGTCAGCTTATAATAAAGAAAATGTTCAAAGGTAATACGAATTTAGTAATACTTTTTCGTAGCAATAAATAAGGGAAAACGAACAATAACAACTTATTTTCTATAGTGAAACTTGATAAGTTCAGAGAAATTACGTGGGTTTCATTGTGCAGGCAAGAGTTGTAGAGACATTATTATTTCTATTGACAATCGTCGAAAGTTTTCCAAATTCCAAATGAATAGTATAAAGACATCCACTCCATGTCAAAGTGTCAAATAGTTTTAAAGTTGTTTTGATAGTTATTATATGTATAGCTTCATATATCTATAGACTAATAATATAAAATTACAGGCCTATGAATCTTTCAGGAGGAGCCCGCAGAAGAAATCCCTGCCGTTACCCATGAGGAGTTGGAGTCGGCAGTTACGCGGCTTAAAGGGAAAAACACTGCTCCTGGACCTGACGGGGTACCTGGCCGAGCGTGGGTGCTAGCGTTGGAAGCCCTCGGGCCCCGGGTGGAGCGGTTGTTTTCGGCTTGCCTTGAGCGGGGCCAATTTCCCCGTAGGTGGAAGACAGGGAATTTGGTCCTGTTAAGAAAGGAGGGGCGCCCGCGCGATTCGCCCTCAGCGTACAGGCCCATTGTATTGCTTGACGAGGTGAGCAAGCTTTTTGAGCGCGTTTTCGCAGCTCGCCTCGTCAACCATTTGGAGGGAGTGGGACCAGACCTCAGCGGGAACCAGTTCGGCTTTCGCCGTGGTCGGTCCACACTCGACGCAATATCTCGCGTGAGAGCCACCGCAGAAGATGCGGCCGCTAGTGGAGAAGTCCTCCTGGCGGTGTCTTTGGACATCGCCAACGCGTTTAACACCCTACCGTGGGGCAGTATCCTGCAAGCTCTCCACTATCATCGCGTGCCGGGCTACATGGTGCGACTGCTGCGGTCATACCTTTCAGATAGGACTGTTGCCTATCCAACCCGCGATGGATGGAGTGAGAGGGAAGTGTCGTGCGGTGTCCCACAGGGGTCGGTCCTCGGGCCTCTTCTGTGGAACATCGGGTACGACTGGGTCCTGCGCGCCACTAACCTCCCAGGTGTTGGCGTAACTTGTTACGCCGACGATACTCTGGTGACTGCGCGTGGGGCCACATACGAGGACGCAGCTTTATTAGCTACCACGGGAGTTGAGCAGGTGGTGTGCCGCATCCGGCGGTTGGGACTACGGGTGGCGCTGGAGAAATCCGAAGCCATCTTCTTTCCTGGTCGCCGGAGGCTACATAGCGCAGGCGCAGAGATCCGGGTGGATGGGGTAGCAATCAGGGTCACCACCACCATGAGATACCTAGGCATCGTGTTGGATAGCCGGTGGAGGTTCACGGAGCACTTCCGTCGCCTCGCCCCCCGTCTTGTAGGGGCGGCCGGAGCACTGGGAAGTTTGCTGCCAAACCTGAGAGGTGCTGGGGGTGGGTGTCGCCGGCTATACACTGGCGTAATCCGCTCCATGGCCCTCTACGGGGCCCCCATCTGGGCAGACACCCTGAGCGCCCGTACCAGACCCCTCTTGCGGAGGCCGCAGCGGGTCATGGCGCTCAGGGTAGTTAGGGCATACCGCACGGTGTCTTTTGAGGCTGCCTGCGTAATGGCCGGAACGCCGCCATGGGATCTGGACGCCGAGATGCTAGCGGACGTGTATCGCCGCGTCTCGGCGTCTAGGTCACATGGGGTGAATCCTTCCTACGAGGAAGTAGAGGAGTGGAGGGCCGAGGCTGTCGAGCGGCGGTTCCGAGAGTGGGAACGCCGGCTCGAGGAGCCCAGCGCGGGTGAGAGGACGGTTGCGGCCATACGTCCAGTCCTCCAAGAGTGGTGCGACAGGCGGCACGGGGCCATAACCTTCCGCCTTACGCAGATACTGTCCGGGCATGGCTGCTTCGGGCGGTACCTGTGTAAAGTCGCGAGGAGGGAGCCTAGCATGGTCTGCCACTGGTGTGCCTGCCCGGAGGACACGGCAGATCACACTCTTGCCGTGTGCCCCGCGTGGGCCGAGCCCCGTGCTCGCTTAGTCGCGATAATCGGGCCGGATCTCTCTCTACCCTCCGTTGTTCGTGCAATGGTGGATGGCGACAGATCCTGGCGTGCGGTGATCGCATTCTCGGAGAGCGTGATCTCGCAGAAAGAGGAGGCAGAGCGGGTGCGCGAGAGGGATCCTCACGCGGACCCGATCCGGCGCAGACGTCTTATTGGGCGTCGTCGCCGTGTTGCGGCCGCTTTACACGGTCGCAACGTGCCTCCTTGACGAAGGGCGCCGGGCGGTGGAACGGGGAATGTAATCCATCGTCCGGTGCGGTGAGGCGACTTGAGACGTGTTCCGCTCATGCCGCCAACGGGAGGGAAGAGCAGGCATTTCCTGTTCTTGGCTTGCGCCTGGCCTGGAGATGGGCTGCCGCCGAGGGGGTCGCGGAAGAATTCTAACAAATACCCGCGGCCCCATCATTAAAGCGGCTCGACGGAACACAGTGGGGTTTTAGTCGGTAAGAATCCGACATAACCCACGGCTCCTTCCCCGGGGGCCGTAGGTATCTTTGGAAGATTTCCCCACTATAAAAAAAAAAAAAAAAAAAAAAAAAAAGGCCTATGAATCTTTGTGTATGACCAGGGAGCAACTTTCTTTTTTCTCTTTCATAATAGTAGCACATATTATACTTACTTCAATTTCCTTACTAAGTTTATCTTGTACAATATATTTTGCAGCGTCCCTTTATTACTAAAAATTATGTCACTACAAAGTGTCGTAGCAAAGTAGGTCATATTTGTGTAGACTGTAGAGCATTAAAATTTAAGTGTTATTTTTTATTGTTTTTAATGTTATACCCGAAGTTAAAGAGTTAAATCAATTGTTGTAGAGATTTAAGTATTCTGCACAGACGTCATGTGCTATGTAAATAAATTTCCCAATTTTTCTGGTAATTATGGCTTGGTATTTTAATATGTTGACAGAACATTGTTTACAGTGCAAATGAAGGGCGGATTGCGTACAAGTTTACATGGCATTGCAATTTTATTTTACCAAGAAAATTTAAGTTTGATATAACATTTTCTTAGAAATATGATTGTTTGGAAATGACTAAGTAAATTTCATGTGGAATATTGAATGAAATAACCATACTGAGAACTTAAGAGACGTAGGTGAGGAGGAAATACACGATTATATTTTTTTGGTTATTTAATTAGGCTTTTAATACTGAAACTTACAGCACATGTTTTAGAAAAGCAATAAAAATCAAAGTTAGCAAAATATGATAATAAAACATTGTTGTAGCAGTTACTAATATTTTAAAAGGGTACTTAGCTTTCATATCAAAATGTAAAGGTAGTAAACATCTGAAACTGTTGAGACATTAACGTCTTATAATGTAATAAATCACTTAAGAAAGTTTTAGTACTTCCGTAAGGCTTCCTAGTTTTCATAGATTAGATTAGAAATGGCTCATAAAACGTCCTATCCCAAGGATTATTATTTAGCATAATTTCAAATAACCGCTGTCTGTTGACGCCTGGGCCGCTGATCTTATCTAGTACACGTTCAAAACGGCTGGCGCCAACTTCTATTACCAATATTTATTGCATGCCTTCTTGAAGAAGATGTAAATCCAGCTTCTATTCTTTAGTTTATAAAGGTCAGTTTCATCGCCGCTCTATCCCACTTTACGGTGAGCTCTCGTGCCGGTAAAATATACACCTATCCATCTAAAATAAACCCTCCCGTTCAGGTATAAAGTTTACTTGGGAACGTCTTAGATATTAAATTATAAAATATGCATACAATTTTGCTATCGATCCTCGACATCCGCTCATTACAAGGCGCTGGAATGTTGTTCAGCATATCTTATATCCTTGCTTAGAAAATTTCAACTTGGACCTTTGGGGCACATCATATAAAAGAGGTCGGTAATAATAAGACTTTTAATAAATACATTGCAACCTAAATATTTTTCTTTGGATGGTCTTGCGTGTTAGGAAAATTTCTCAAAGCTTTTTCAAATAGAACTTTCAGATTTTAAGTCGCTTATACACGAAACATCTGAGAACATTAAAATGAGCAAATTTTCGAAGAGAACGAGAAAATATGCCAGTTCTTATAATTGTAAAAATTTATTTGATAAGAACAATATTTGATATGTAGTAAGTATTTGATATGTGGCCTTTTTGGTACTTCTCGTCTAGTTTCTGCGGTCTCTTATCAGCGTGTACAAGATAACTTAGAACAACCATACTGTCCTTTTCTTTAGAGAAATAATTCTCGGGCTAACACTTTGCAAAGATACGAATTTATATATTTGATAGGCCTAGTTGTAATGTTGTTCACAGGCTTATTCCTATATATTTTTTTCATAAATACTCCATAATTAATTATCAACGTAGCGTATATTACGAAATAAATGCATTTTTCTTATTATAGATTGGCTATGTTATTGGCTAGCCAAAAACTTAATAAGTACAGATATTTGAAATCGTGCGTATCAATTTTTATAAAGTACGAAATTAATAAGGAGAATGAATTTGCAATTAAAATATGATTTATAATGTCCGTTTTGTCGTGTTCAATATAAATATTTCAGAAACATGATTTACTGTAGTCATAAAATCAAATTAATTAGAAATAAGTACACATCTAAATTAGCAAATAATTAATATACCTAACATATAAACGTTTATTCTGAGGTGTTGTGCCTTTTTTGGGGCACACATAATTAATTTTGCTAATGTACACTGCTCTACAACTTTTTTATCAGTTTTACGGCCTGTGTTAATTATATCATAATATTGTAGGTATTTTCTAAAATAGTATTTTATAGATATAACATTTTATTGTAATCACCCAACTCGTTAGCTTCAGATTCTGGACACATTGAACCATGACTGTTTTATTATTAATTAATTATTTAGAACTATAAGATATAAATTATAATTGTAATTTGAATGTCACAGTATGGACCGGATTGCGTCATTAAGTTTAATTTAGATGTAATAAAGATACCGTGGTTAGTGGCTATATAATTAGTCTATGATTTATGATTTTAAGAGCTACCGTGCACTCGGTTGGCGAATATATGTAATTAACATTTCATTTGTAAAGGTGTAAACGAATTTGTTTGTTATATTGGCTGGGCGTTAGCGACTGTAATTTTCTAGTGGAGTGTCACTTCTTAATTAACTTATTGAATAATATTTGCTTTTTAGAATAATTGCTTGTTTGCAATCAATATTAATCATATGAGCGAAATAAATAATGCAGGATAACATGTTTTAAATGCTTTACTCATGAATGTTTCGGTGTCTAGTTATAAAAAATAATATTTGGGTATCCTTTTGGTAACTTTAATCATAGTAATTATTTTACTAGTCTTACCATATAGACCAATAATAATCTATTATTTTAACCTATAACATAGATTATACGGTTATGATAATTCCGTATTTGAAGGTATAACAGTAGCCTGAGGACAATAAAAATTCAGATGCTGATAAACATCCCGAGAAGCCTGTGGGTCATTCGATACGGGTCAATGTGCCTGCAGGTGAACGATATTCTTTTGTTCGTCTCTTTATTTTGAGAACATCCGTTTATTTGGACAGATTATATTTCATTAACCGAATCGGGTTTATGGTAATAACGGACGTATGCAAGTTTATGAATGGTTTCGGGTAATTCAATGGAATAAGTTTTTTTAAGTGGCTACGTTTTTTTTGAACAAGATTTTTTGGCTGGAATAAAGTTTAGAAATTGTGTAATTACGGTATGTTTGTAGGTAATTTAGATGTATTAAAATTTCTTTTAGGTTCTGAATTTATTTTCATATTTGTTAAGTATTTACTAATAGATATAGCCGGTAGGATGGTAGGGTTGACAAACCATCTTGCCGCTCTAGGTTTTCGTATAACACGACGACGGGCTGCTGTCGAGGGGGTTGCGGACGAATTCCAACCAATGCCTGCAGCCAAAAGGATCTCTGAAATTATAAATAAATGTAGGTACATTCGTACTATATACATATTATGTCAAGGTTAAGAATTTCTACTATTTAAGCTAAGCATCAACTCTTAGTATTCTTTGTTTTCACAAATGTAATAATGTAAATCGTGTCAATATTGTAAGTTTTTTTCTTGGTAAAGGAAAGTAAAAGAGCCTTTGTGTTTATTCTTTGTCCTGCAGAATAAATTAAATTTAAAAATACATCGGATAAACATCTATGTGAATATTAGAGATTCAAGTGAGAGCAATACAAAAATATAATAATCTATATTATATATTACACCTATTTATAATACCTACTCTCCTAATCACTATCTGAATCGTCCTCTAATTACGAAGAAAATGTTATGTACTAGGAAATGAAGTATGCATTGCTCAAAAATATAATTTGCAATGTTTAATAACCATTCAATTCTCTCTAATGTTTATGTGTAATCAGCTCCATCTATTTCCCAACTTGTATCGATGTTTATCAAACCACATGATGTGTGTACTAATGTTTAATATGACATTACATCTAAATTACATTCATGAATAAAAACCGCTTAATCATTACTTACATGTTACGAAAAGCGTTGATGAACCGCTACATCGCAATCATTTGTATATTTCAGTAACCTTGTACTCATTACTTTATTATATTATCTTCATTACGGCATATTACAAGTACTTTAATGTTTTTGTTGAGAGAGCGTTGGTGGAAGTAATTAGGTATTAAAAAATAATCTGTACATAATTTGTTTGATGAAGCGAATAAGCTTGTCGTGATTATATCTTTATAGAGATAAAATATGAGATTTGCGAATCGAATATAAAAAGAAAACTTGCATTGATATTAAAAAAAATCTTCATGCGAAAGCTACAAAGCTTTTTTTTTTTTTTGTAAAATATCTACTAATTATTAGGTTGTTAATCAAAAGAAGCATCCTGTTTTGAAGTAAAATATGCAAAACGTTAAATTAGAATCAAAACGATGCTCATTGAGCGCATCTGATTCAGATCCGTAGAGTGTTGGCGTGAATTTCCAAAGTGTGCGTATTATTTCTATGGAAAATGATTATGTACGTATAACATCCAGATCTAGGTATATATCCTTAAATTTTAAAGAATGAATTTTGATGAATTTTTATTTAGATCATACGAGTTTTGGAAAAGGATCTAAAGGAGACTGAAATGGAAACTTCTGTGTAGTGGTGCATCTCGGAGGGCACAAGCTAACGTCTAAAGCAAACTTCATACGACGAAAGAAAACGTGGCCAAAAAGCTTGTAATTTAATGTAAAAGAAAAATTCCTCCTATCTACTCTTTTTCTTATACTCTCTCATACTTTTTGCTTTCACTTCACTGTGCAATCATTGGCATTGCACAATCCTTCACATATCAAAACAAAGCTAATGTCTAACATAGTTAATCTATTACAATTTCCAATAATAATTAAACCTCAAAATGCAATGTTTTGCAAACATTATATTATAAAGGTTAGATTGGACGTGAATCAAGTGTATTTGTCACTCACTTTCGATTGAATCATTTGTTTTGATGCAGCCAAAGGCTTTAAATGTCTAACTGTAAACAGCTTTGGTATTGCGCAATTTTCTCATTACGTTATTGATTTCACTAAGTTTTGTTCGCTGACACCCCGCTGAGCGCTTGCGAGGAGGTCTTCAACACTCAATACTGTGAGTATCTGTTCCTATATTGATGATTATTTCGAATATTCGAATACATAAGAGCCAGAAGGAAATACAAAGTCGTAGACAAAGAATGTTTATGTCGGTATTGTTTAGCTTAATGTCGCATTTCATGTTTACGGCTGTTAAAAGGCACGGAGTGTATTTTATAAAATACGTTAAGTACTTACGTCTTGTCGGGCAAAGTTATTATGCTTTGGGCCGACTCAACAATAAAGGTAATGTATGCATTTTAAATACGTAGAACGTGTTTCTATATGTGTACAGGGAATATATGAAGTCCTTTGAATATTTTTGAAATACGATACGTATATCGATAATAATATGATAGAGATTATTGATTTTATAGATACATTTGCAGCAGGAAATATACTCGTATGTGTTGCGCAACAGACATTAGGAGAGATATATTTATAGCATGTTTGCTCTCAGGCTTAACATCCGCTGTAACTTGCAGTCTGCCCACGCACTCGGCTTCTGATTTTATCCTAGAGGATTTTTATGTAATTACACCTTCATAGCGTCGTCTAACGTAACCGTTTACTATAATTTATTAGCGGATCAGGTGCATATGCTTTTACTAAGACAAATATAATGAGTCCAGCTGGCGCAGTCGTAAGCGCTCTATATCAGCTTAGATTTATAACAGGTATTAAATAAATGCTCCCTTTCATTTCAGCCTAGAAACTCATTCGTAACTAAATCTCAGTGCTTAACATTGAATGCCTTTTATTGATAAAGCTTCATGGTATATTGAATTATTATTACGGTATATTTGCGCGACTTGCCCAGCACGTGGTAGTGCACCTTATTTTGTTTTGACAATCGGCCGGCATTACAATAAGTGATGAAACTGAGAAATATCTAGTCCGTGAGTAATATTTCACGAAGAGCAACAGATAAGAAATCACAAGAACCAGTGTCATAACGTGAGTTTTGTATGCGGAAAGTTTTGCAAGTATCGAGATAGGTATGTTACTTCATTGTTTGAGATGCCAAGGGTCGTATTCCTTTCCTTTAATGAAAGGTGAAGGACAACTTTGGAATGTAGTATTTAAAAGAATCCAATCCATGCTTAATTGAATGTTCGGTCCACATATCCTTAAGGAAAGCATATCTTACTTTTATCACATACGAGTGGCCATTCAATCCTCATAAATTTTCTCTGAATTGTACACAATATACAACACATTGTTTTCAGAATGAATATTTTTTTTTGTATTAATAATAATGTATATTTTGCACGATGTATCCAAGTAAAGTCTTTAAACCTTTGTATGAATATAAATCAGATGGATTGTTGCCACTTACAATAATGTAATTGGTCCGTAGTCAATAATCTATAAGACTAGTAGGTTAGGTCATGCTTTTAGATTTCTTGGTAGCTTTTTATCAATCTCCGAACTTATTGTTGCTTCATAACTTTTAACTTTACTTGGAGAAGACTTCTTTCACATATAATATGAAAGTGATGATTTTTTCATCATTCATCATTTTTTTAATGTTGGTTTATTGCAAGACTTATTTTGTAAGAGGGAAACATAGATCGTACCTTCATTTAATTAAAAATCCCGCCAAAATTACGCTTTATTTCTTCCTATAATTTAACCTTGTAATATTCTACCTCATGTTTACGTATAACGGATTCAGAACATCATAAACACAGGACAAAATGTATAAGATAACATGACATTCAAGGTAATTGATTTTAGTTTATGGGATGCAATTTAATTAGTTTGACAGTATCAGGTCACCAACCATTGGCCTGTATGCACTCCGCATACCAAAATTGAAATACCTTCATAATTCATAGTGAGGTCTATTAAGAGTAGGATACTCGATATTTTTATTTTATTTTAACGATGACACCTGAAAAATAGTAAAAACGATTTTGAATCAAAAATATGTAGCAATAAGGAAAACAATTTTTGTTATTGAATCTGTTGGTTAATTCTCGTGTCAATACTATGTGCAATGGTTTTGATTAAACTACAAAATATAGCATTTCATTCCAAAGGATATGGTTAGCTCTTTAACACCACATAACTATAACAGAAGGACAAGTGAACGAATTTTAAAGGTAGTACCTACGTTTGTTATATTTGTCTCTATAATTTAACATGTTTGATAATTATTCAAAGTTCTAAAAATAAAGTTGACGCGAGTGGAACCGGGTCGAGCAGCTAGCATTAAGTTAAATTCGCTGTAAGCTATTGCTCAGCACTCTCGATGCAAAGTGAAGTTTTCACTTTTCAGTTGACGTGGAAATTAAAATCCATTTCACTCGAGAAAAGTAGGTCATATCTCAAAGTCTAGTTATAGTAAACCGTTTATACCAAGTTTATGCTGTAAGAGAGCCCGGGGCAGGCACGGGCGGATAAAAAGAGAAACTTATGTGGTCTTCGCTACCGTTTTCTAGAAAATTACGCTTCCTTGGTGAAAGTATTAATGAGCTGGGACTTATGCCTTCTTTAGGGTCACACACACACCACACGCTCACGTCGAAGTGCAAGGTATTTGCATATATTTCTTAATGTGTCCAAACTCCAAATATCCCTGTAAAAATAAGCGATTAAAGCAAGCCATTTTAATACATTGTTTTCTATAGGTACCTCTATACATATATTATGGAACTTTTTATTTCAATATAAAACTGTCTAAAAATACATAAAAACGAAAGTCGTGTTAGTTACACTATTTATAACTCAAAGGCTGAACGGAAATTTAGATATAATTTTATGTGAGATTTGTCTCGGCATGGTTAAGAATAATATCATTGAAAAATTTGAAATTTTACAAAGAAAAATATTCTTCCCGGGCAGAGCCGGGGCGAGCAGTATTGTTAAATAAAATTACACGATTTCATTTTGTTATAATTAATAATCCCTAAAGATAATTTTACAATCACACTAATCACGTATGTTTGTTATAAAGTTATAAATCAAAGTTTATTTTTATTCTTCAAATATATGGCGAAGCTCAGCCTTAAGGTATCGCCCAACGCAGTAATGGATCCAATTAGTAATACGATTATGAGCCGTGAAACATGCATCGTAATTAGTCAGATACGTAAGACGGTCAGATTAATTAGAAGCTGTGGTATCAATCTTTATTAAGGCTGTATAAAATGTATCAGTCAATATTGTATAGTGTTGATGTTTGAGATGATTTGTTTCGGTTGAAGATTTTTTTTAATGTAAGCGCGAAGTAATCGTTAGAAAAAAATGATGTTTCACAAATAATGCTATTTAAAAAAATAAGATAGGATAGGATACCCGTATGGAATACATAGGTACCCGTATGCAAATTTTAAAATTATCTCCGTCATTGTTTCGTTTCCAATGTCCAGAAATTAGGGTTTATCTTATACGGCGGCCTACGCAGCTTTTTATTCGTTTTAATATTTCATTAATTTGTTTTCCACAATCTGTATTTGGTACCTATACGTACGCTGGGCTTGGGAATTATATTTCGAATTGAAACCATATTTTTGTTCGAAGTTACATGGCACATCAATAAGATAGCATGGATTTGTAACTTGAATGATAATGTTTCCATATTAAAATAAACACAAGTTAACGCACTGTTTAGTTTATTTGTTAAATGTTACTAATAGTAATGTGGCATTTATTGATTCCACTAAAGGAGGAGGACTAGGACTGGATTGTAGAGTTTACGAAATGACTACCTATTTAAAAAACTTTTAAAAATATCGAATTAAATAAATTGTATGTAATGTTCCTGCTTTATAGTAATTAATAGTACAGATAATAAATATGTACCATAAAAGTACTGATAGTAATATATATATGTTATGGTAAGAAGGAGTTCATACTCGATACCATAAAATATTGACAAAGAACTAGCTTACGACCTTTGTCGGGCCATAAGATAATTTCTTTATAATTTGCAATATTTATGTAAGCTTCTGGTATTTTTCGAATCCGGTTAATGTGGCCTTTTCTTCCTAATAGCTGCAATTATATTACCTAACAACTGCGAAATGATGCCGGGCGTTAAAATATTCATTCGCTAATCATGACACGGTTATGATTGGAGTAATCTTTAATTTGTGATTTGTGTCTCATATTTCTCATCTTGATTGATAGTTGCACAAAAAAGGTAATTAATTAATGGTATGGTTATGATTTGATAATATATTTGACCGATTTTTAAACATTGCTAGATTTAGGGCGGCCGGTTTCACCGCTTATACACTACTCGAAACTTTTTGACGTAACTTTTCATACATTATTTTTAATTTTAACCGACAGATAGACAGAGAGACAGAAGCTGTGATTCCGGCTCTCAATGTTCCTTCGTTTTCTGGAAATTGCGTATATAGCGGACAAATATTTTGTTTTTTATTTGACAAATATTTTCAGATAACAATTCATACATGTGTTAGCTAAACCAATTTAGTTGTTCATTAATGTATGGCATGAAATAACTAACACTTCATTCATTTTATGAGATATTCTTATGTCGTAACTACCTACTAATTAATCGTTAGCGGCATTCAGTTCATTTTATAACCGTTTTTATTATATTTTTTGATAGATGATGCACACACAAACTACAAAGTACCTTGCACACACGCATGTTTATTTTAACTTATTACATGCGTTAGACAAAAGAAGATTTATGTGCTTTCTCCTGACGTGTGATCTACGGCGTAAGTTTTAGAGATCCGTTTTTAATACCGTTTTAATAGATTCAAGAGTTCAAGTGTAATGTGTTTGCTTGTATGTTTGTCTTAAACTGGATCCTTTAGACTTAATTTTGATTTGATTTTAAACGGACAGATTTTATTTAAACTTAATTGACCGATCCTTGACCGGTGACTCTAAAATAATTTCATTTATAAAGTAAGAAGTAAGAGTTTATATCAAGCGTTTTTTTAACTATATTTTGAATTTTGATATTTAATATTCAGTTCTTTAATTCTTTTGTCTCATTAAACTGTGCCTGTTTCCCCTGAGATGGAAAATTGAATGATATTTAAAATGATTTTGTGTTTACAGTAATTTCTATTTCGATTATAAGTTTATTTACATGTCAGTTAACGTTATATCATCAGCTGTACGCATGTTGTTGCTTCTATTTTAGATATTAATTTTCTTTCGTTTTTCTCTTACCAGAAATTTATGATGTTTTTATTCCTTATTGTATTAAATTTATGATGTTTTTATTCCTTATTGTATTCTATTTAGTTCCATAAATTCAAATAAAAGTTATTTAAATGAACCTTATCCATCTCAACATAAGAAATATACTTAAGTTTACTCTCGGAAAAATTAAACAACCTATTATTACAAAAATTGAATTATATTAACATTATATACATATAATTATATTAGCGTATTTTTTATTTATTATCTACATTCGATAAATATTTCAAATAGTTTGTATATTGAACATTAAAATGTACGGAACATTCCATTGTATTAGGCGGTTACTCGCACGTTGACTATATCTTCGATCATTAATTATTATTAAGTAACATCAAGTTTGAAAGAAAGTTCAACGGAAAGTACACGTAATATTCATAATTTATTATGTGGCATTAAATAGTGAGCAAATGATTTATTGGTGTCATTACTCTAAATTATCTATAGAGTAGAGATTTTCCTAAAGTATAATCAGAATGTGACATAAAATAGGGCGCGGTCTTCTAATTAATAATGGTCAATTATCAAAGAGAGATCAAAAATTTTGCACATTCGCTATCAGTTTTTTGAATCTTTATCATGTGAAATAATAAATTTGATTATTATTGTTTTCTTGTGTAGTCTGAAATGGTCAAATTCATCATAATATAAGACTAGTCTTGATAAAGAAAAAAAAAAAACAAATACATAGTAGGTATGGCTATCCGTTTCATTGGTGAAGCTCTATATAGAGCTGAGAATTTATTTATATACGCATGCATAATTGCATATTAATATACATTTAGTAAAAATTTATCTTAGACGATGAGTAGTAGAATAGGTATCTAATATATTATGTACTAATCATAATATATTTCCGAACGAAATCGCTTCGGGTGCTTTTTTGAAATGTAGGGTAATATCTCATGTTTTATTTTGATACTGCATCTTGTTAGGTGATTAAAAATGATATCACGCATAAAATATTTAGAAAGCCTTAGTGACACGACAAAAATAAATTATAATCAACACTTTTACCTACACGTGCGCAAACACAAAGAACGAGAAAGTATGATGTAATTGCCTCTTGTGAGATAAGGACATTAAAACGATCTAGAAGTTTCACCGTCTTATTAGTTTTCATTTAATCTAGATGATTTAATTTATAACAACAATGGGTCGATAACAGAATTGTCGCTCGGTAAGTAATTACAAAACGTCCAGTAAGGTACACGTAATGGAACCGGTAAAGAAATGTACAAAGCTTTCTAAGGAAGGTACTTACCGGTACAATTGGCTGACTTTATTATTGAAAGCAAAGATTGTATCTGTTGCTAGTTATTAGCGTGTGATTTAGTGGTCTGTATTGCCTCGATGCAGTACCTACAGCTACAGACCACCCCCTATTTACGATAGAATATTGGCGCCATGAACTCGTTTCGTTGAACACAGTAATTTACTTTATCGACGCTATTTTCGTAGATAGCTAACGGTGCGTCTAATGTTCAGTTTTTCTAGTAACCAGCCTCGTTAATTACACTATTTATCCCTTACCAAGTCGTGAACCGTTTGTTGATCACCCTTTTTTCGGTTTCATTACGTTAGCCGGAACTTATCCAATAAGTATTACATATATTTCTACAAAACATGTATTACATCCTTGTAGTAACAAGATTTTGACATTTTTAAGTGCATGCAAAAACCAAATCTCCTTTTACGATAAACTCTCGATAAATATATTAATTCCCTCCCACGTGGAGTGGTCAACTGCAACGTATGTCCACTTTTCAGATTAGCCTAGAAATAAGACTCCAAGATCTCAAAAGGTTAAGCCGCAATATTACATCAGTGTGGAGCGCAGGTTCGTGTAATTATCGTGAGATTAGCACTTGTAGGACACTCTAATATGGATTTTCAACACTAATTCCCGCGGACAGGTGTCACATTACACGCCTACGTGGTATCAATATTGCATAAGCTGTGATTTTACTAACAGAGTAATGTTCTTACGCCCCAATTAATGTTCACGGACCGGTTTACTCAAATATAAGTGCTTTGTGAATAGAGGAAAAGTAGTTCACCTGTCATCGCCTTCTCAGTAATTGCTTATAGTGAACGCATAACATCTTGTGTATATTTATGATGTCTATGATGTCTTAAGACATAGATGTGAGTAGAAACATTTAAATCCTAATTAATAACGCAGCGATGATGTTAACGCTTTGTATAGATTTATAAACTTAAAAAACAATGTACCTGACACTGATTGACACACACGTTCACGCCTACTGATTATAAATACACAGAAAAACTACTCAATCAATTCTTTGAAAAAATTGATTGTGTATTGATGAAAATATGAACAAAGCCACAAGTTAGTATAATGCATCAATGACATAATAATTGGTTTGTGTTCGAGAGGGGAGTACCTTGGAGATTATAATATGATAACAGCCAAGAATTACCGCTGAGCGAATAGTTTATCTATAATAGAGTGTGTCACACTTTGTTAATAGATAAAGTTTCTTAATATACATTTCTTGGTAAATGTTGAACTACAAAATCGATAATCTGTTTCGCAATGATATTATTGCTTCATTCGCAAGGTTGAAGAAATGTTTGGAAATTAAATTGGGTTTTTGTAACTGCCTACCTAAAATAACTAAGTATATGTGTCATTTTAACTTTAATTTATTCCGAGTGGATGAAATTAACAATAATATTTCTTTAGTCACATTATTTAGATAAGAAACGTAAATTTTTAATTGAAATTTTAAAAACTTAAGATAATGTCTCACCGAAAATATAATTAAGTTAATGACAGAGACATTTTTATAAAGTCATATAGTAAACATACTCGTACACGATCAGGAACATACAAAAGATTCATGTCGATGACGTTAATACTTGTGCATAATTTAGTATCTTGTATCGCATGTATTATGCGTAATATTACCATAAAAAGGGCCAAATACGTCGTTTCCTTTAATCAATAGAGGACCTTTTGCGTCAAGATTTTATGGCTATATGGAAGATTAAATTATAATATTAGCCCTTCACGCAGAGCTAGGTCAGAGGTGGCCTTCGACCTTAATCAAAAACTTGGGGATTTGAGACTAGACAAGTGTGTAAATATTAAATAGATTTTTAACGGAATTAAGGTTTTACAGATTATGCATAACACTAATGCTACAAAAAATGGATCAAGGATCATCTTGAAAAACTAACACGTCTAAAAAGTAAAAAGTTCGATGACATCTCTAGCCAGCAATTGGTCAGAGTTGCCATTGCCGAGCTTTTGGCTTAAATCTTCCTAAAAGGTCGGTGTTCCTACAAGGAGACAAATATGGGCTGATGATAATTACATGGATTTTGTAGAGTGTAGATATTAAGTTTAACTGGACCTTATTAAGCTTTTCAGTTTGAAATTATCTTCATTCAAATAGTGCGGAGATTTATAGAGGCTTTTTTAGTTGCGTTTTTATTAAATAGAGTTTAACAAAAACATATGATGAAAGCGGTAAAAGGTGCCACTTTCATAATAAATATAACACCATATTAAAAAGTATTTACATTCGAATCATCTGAATGAAAACAACCGGCACAAATTTTTACATTTATTCGACATGAATTATATTGACATTTAATTAATTTTTATTTTTTCAAGCCGTATTATGTCGACTGGATCAACAATGTTGAATAGTGATCAAGTTAATGCAATTTTTTAACGAAACTGGTTGTTGAACTTAACTGTTTGTGAAAAATATATAAAATTATACTTTTGGAACAAGTTTTAACGAAAAAAGTGGAATGTAAGTAATTGAATAGTTACAAAAAGTTCGTTTAAACTTCGCTTTGTTTTAGCTGTAGGTATGTTGAGTTCGTTTACGGAATATTAATTAAATGAAATTTAAATAACATTGTCATTAATTACTAGCAAAGAGGTACGTACCTATCTAAAGCTAAATTAGCAATGTTAAACCGGTATATTATAACGTTAATTAAGATCTAGAGGCTTGTCCTTTGTCGCATTTAGAATAATGCCATCTTTGCCGTATAGGTACTTAATCGTTGCATAATGCAGGAAGTACTTACGTTACTGCTAAGGTTAATTCAAATGATTTATACATACGTATAATGAACATTAGACAAATTTAAGAACTTTAAAGTTTTGTATAACAGAAGAATAGTAGAAGTAATTGTATATCACATTACACTAGGAGCAAAAATAATAAAAAAACGGTAACAGACAACCTTTCTTCGTTTTTGGGAACGTCCGTTAAAATCAATACATTGACTTTTTCATACGCACACAAAAAATATTGAAGTGCGAATATACGCGGCAGACGGGCATACTAAAAGGGACTATGAGAGGTTAGTGACTGCGCGCGTTGCTCCATGGTGTACGGGTGTACGCACCATACTAACATTCTACCATGCTGGCCACGGACAATTCGCTATAGCGAAAATTCGCGCGGCGCGACTGGCGGCGCGTCTTGCGAATGAATCAAATGTATGGAAATGTACTGGGCATGCCACGCGCAGCGGCGACCAGCGAGACGACCGGCGAATTTCCCCGAGCGAATCGCGCGGCACGACTAGCGATCGAAACAAATGTATGAGTTATTACGGCGCAGGCCACGGAGTCGAGCGGCAGACGCGGCGACTACTCCCGGAGCGAACTTAATTTAAAATAGTTTGTTTTTTTTTCGCGAAAATGGAGACAGAAGCTTTTATTGCAGAAATTCTAGCTAGACCAGCTATTTGGAAGTCTAGCCACCCGCAACATAATTTTTCATCATGCCTATATTTTTCATATTTTTGGTGGAATTCTCCGTCTGTAACACGATTTCTATTTAATTCCTGTACTCCACTATATCTTCCAAACATTAAATCTTGAGCAAAAAAGCTGCTACTCTCCAAACAACGTCGAGCTAACTTTGATAAAGCCATCTCGTCTCCTCGTCTACACTGGTCGCGGCGGCGAACGCAACTGCCCGTGGCGTGCTTACCGCGCCGCGCGAATCGCCGCGCCGCCCGTCGCGCCGTCGGTCGCGCCGCCGGTGTCCGTGGCCAAGGTGTAACAGTTGTCTTTTACGGGCGTCGGGGCCAGCTTTGTCCGATTATACGTACATTGCCATAAAAGAACTTCAGAATGCCGAAATGCCGCAGAATCACCTCACTGGACTGCTTTCTTTAGATATTATTATGTTTTTGTTGGTGATGATTCGATTGTAATGCGGTGGTGACTCATCGTCTCTTAAAAGATTGCTTTCACGGGAATTCTTTGTTTTTGTGTAATACAATAACGCTTCTAATAAAATCTGGAATTAAATTTGGCAAAGAGTAGTTTCAAGATGCTTTTCTCTGTTACTGCAAGCTTACCTATTTCATGTAACCATGTACACTTTTCAGAAGCTTTACATGAATTTCTAAATGCCTAAACACATCAAATAAAAGGTAGGTACTGTAGGAATGAGATCGGCTAGTTTATAATTACAGTCTAATTGGATTTAAAAAGAATGATTTAACAATAGCTCTACATACTATTAAAAAGAAGTAGCGGTACAAAAGAAATGGGGCCATACCACACACGGGGTTACATGTGAGGTATCGTTGGACAGGTCTTTTAAATTATATTAAGTCAAGCTCCATATATGAATCCTCATTAAGGTTATTTTTTAATTGATCATGGTTTTGACAAAAAGTAATGTTTTATTTAATATTCATGAAGTTAAAACTTAAATTTAACCTTATTAATCCACTTTCTTACTGGAACGTAGTAAACATATGTAGTAAAAATAAAACTTTGAATTTTAATTGTAAAAAAACTGTTTCTTGTCCCATATTTTTTATTATCTTACAACAGAATCGAAAAGCATACAAGTTAATTGGCGATTTATTCTCATCTTTTCAGAAGCCTGCTAGCTCTGACCTGAATTGTCAAGCGCATTCTTATCTCGATTGCAACTACTAATAACTTCATTAAA
Organism: Colias philodice; assembly: GCF_061535455.1. Lineage (NCBI taxonomy): Eukaryota > Metazoa > Arthropoda > Insecta > Lepidoptera > Pieridae > Colias > Colias philodice. The sequence goes on along the minus strand of NC_143095.1, from coordinate 4,192,941 downwards.
TTTAATTATTCAATTATCTTTATTAACGTAACAAAATGTCCATTTTTTTTCAATAATGAGTGTCGATTTAGGTTGTTTTACTATATCTGAACAGTGGTATAAATGTGGTTCCTTACGTTCTTACGTGTTCCATTTAAGTCCTCTACTATAAATAAAATACCAACTTTTTACTGGAGGCTTTATTAGTCGAGTAGGAACAAACTTGTTACTAAACGACTACTTTACTCATCTACTTAACTTTTTTGTACTACCAGTAACTCTTATGTTAATTATACGGAGCCCCTTATTATATAGATCCTGTTGCGAAAGACTAATGGATGGGAAAATAAATGTTTGTAGTTCAGTTGTATTTTATTTTTATAGATCTTTACATCAATTAATTATAAGAAGCAAAAACTGTGTATCAATTTTTATAAGAATTGTGCTGATGCAGGGGTATGAAATTTGGAAAACTTAAGTATATTTAATACAGAGCCTTCCCTATGTAGAGTTTCCTCAAAATAATACATTATAATACATTAAAACAATTTAAGAAAAACATTCGACACACCACTTTTAATGATATTTAAGGTATCTAATTGATTCATATGATTATAACATTGGTATAACTTATAAAATATGTTTATACCGCAACTGTAACTCCACACAAAGTTGCTTTACAGCTAACGCCGTCGATGCATTTGTACGACATAAATAATATTCACAAGAACTTCAACCAATAGGTAATAAAATAAAAGAAAATATTCATAAAAGCATTGCACAGGCGTGCGGTCCAAACAACAATTTCGCTGTCCACTGTATTAAATTTATCGCCGCTCAAATCATCGTAGGGCGTGCATAATACGACCAAGTTGAACTATTACATTTTATTTTTCAAACTTACTATAAGGCACGTGCGAAATAAGTTTTCTAGAGGTGCTTATTGCACAATAAAAGCGTACCTAAGAATATTTTTCGAATATTTTTATGAGAAAATAATACCTGTGTAAATTGTTTGATACATAGACTACGTATATTTCAGTAGGTATACAACAGTAAGTAGGAAAATAATTCGTTTCCGTACTGCGTAAGTCAGACTTCCAATTGAACACTCTTCGATTGTCGTTCTATAGTTTAAATATAGATTGAAGGAATAAATACGTGTGTTTATATTGTGTGGAGATTGGAAGCCATTTATAGATAATTTCTAAGTATCCACTATCAAGAAATACAAATAAGAATGGTTGTAAATGTGCACTCAACATGTCTGTTTATTTCTTCGATAATCCAGTAGTTTCTATTTGTGTTTCTATTCATGGAGGATCTGTACTAGTTTTTCAATATTATGGCAAGAATATTGAAAAAGAAAAAGAATATTCAAATCGTATGAACGTGACATAAGTGTATATTTAAAAAATCAAATTTACACGTAAGTTTTTTATTTAAAAACAACTTAAACAAGTATTACCTTGCGTGTATACAACGTTCAGCGAAATGCAAAATTATATTACAAATTTCTCGCTTTTTTATTCGAACAACGCGCTATTAAGCTAACGGGAGATGTTAAACAAATCTTTCTTTCTCCATTTAAATATTTTTCGAGTTTACATAAAAATGTTCTGGTGACTTGCGTGATATAAGTGACAGCAACAAATTGAGGTAACACTTGACAATATTTAATAATAATGTATTTGTAAGTAACGTTTCCTTGTTAATGCTTTATTATTGGGTTTTGTTGAGTGCAATTCAATATTTTATCTATACTAATTTTGTAAAGCTGAATAGTTTGTTTGTTTGAACGCGTTGATCTCAGGAACTACTGGTCCGATTTGAAAAATTCTTTCGCTGTCAGATAGCCCATTTATCGAGGAAGGCTATATATCATCAGACTAAGACCAACAGGAGCGGAGCAATGCGGGTGAAATTTGGGGCACAGCCAGTTTCTTTATAACGTGTTCGAATGTTATTGATAAGAAATCATCGGTACTTAAATTGTAACTAGGTAAATTAGGTCGCGTCGTTGCGAGTTTCTTGGAAAATGCTCAAATTTTAATTGGCACAGACAATAAAATAAGAAATCTAGGATCCACTTAACATTTTATTATTTTGTTTTATAGCAAATGAATTGTTTTAATTTTTGGCATCAGTTACTATTATAATACTTAATTTTTGTAAAGATTAATTACAAAAGCAGATAAAACTATTATTGTTAGAAAGAGTTTGCGACTTGACTTTTGGAAAACGTTAAAAAAAATGTTGTAAAATATGATTACATTTTCTATGTAATTGGCGAAGGATGACATTTTGTGATAATTTCATACAATTTTTGTAAAAATGTAATTGTAGAGTAACGTAGATATATATTATTTCAAATAATGTACATACTGTATAGATACGCTTAGATACTTTTCCTTGTCTTTATTGCTTTGTTACTAAACTAACGAAGAATGTACGCCTAAAATGCCGAAATAGCAGATACATTTACAATAATGCATTTAAACATTTATATCTCATGTTTTCTGCTGTAAGCTTAGGTTGCTCAACAACATGAACAACAACCAAATGTTGAACAGCATTTGCTAGAATAAATAATGTTAATTTTGAAATACAGTAATGATATTCGCTTAAAATTATTGTCTATTCACAATATTAGGAGCAAGTCGAATGTATTATGCCAGAAAACGTGATATATTTTACAAATAAAACAGTTTCTGTTCATAAATTAAATACGGTGTAGTAGCGGGATATTATTATGGTTGCTGGAGTGTGATGGGTTGAACACGATGTTTATGACATTTGTTCACGATTTACGAAAGTACATCAATTTTGGCGCTAAAGTTGGTGGTTAGGGATTCGTGAAGGTGTCGTTTCTTAGCAGACACGTACCTTCCTAGTCTCAGAACGACATTTTCACGCGACGCCAAAGGAACGTGACATTGCGATTTCTATTTATTTTGTGAGTATAGTTATTTTTATTGTAAGTGGCTAACACAACAACGATGTGTTGACGGGGGCGGCTGCGCTGAATTTTTATTTATTATTGTTGTGTGAGTCATCAAACGAGTAGTATCACTGTGACCAGACAACGAATAGGCTATTTTAGAAACGACTAATGATTATTCATTCATAATAAAATTTGTATTTTTGTTTATTTTTAAATTATCAGTCATCTAATAAAACGGTCATATTAGATATTGGAGAGAAATTTAAAAAGTCTTTGATATCTAGAAGCATTTGCAGTAGCAGTATCCAAAGTTGTAAAATTAGCTCAGCAGGGAGCGTCCCCATATGAATAACTAAAACATTCTGGTTTTGTAGTTTGCTTCTATTTCCAGGTGTTTTATTTATTGATTCAATTAGAGTGATTCTATTGCTTTGATGCTAAGTAAAATTTAATAGTAAAAACATGCAGCTGCATGCATAGATAATGCGGTTGATATTTGATTTATACAATTATTTTAATAGTATTTGTAAGCATTATAGCATTTATAAACAATGCTGCTATGTGGGAAGGCATTGAATTATAAAGATCGATTCTTTATCATTAATTAAAAGATAGAAGCGTAGATAATTTATTATGTGGATTTGTTTCTGTATACGACGACGCTTTATTTATACTAAGATACTGGTTTAAGCGCTCTTGATCTCATAATTTTTACGATCGTAAAATCGCTGTTAGAAAATTTATAACACTAATTATTATCGGAACGATGTATTGCAAATTATTTCGTGCTTCTGGAGAAAGTGTTCCGAATCTAAGTAAGTAAAGAAATTGTTCGAGAGATATTCGTTTACGCCGAAATCAACTGATGTTGGATTCTTTCGATCTCGCATGCGAATCGGACACGCACTACGGTCCTTCACCTCATACAAATTACCTCTTGACATTGTTGAATAAGAAACGAGAAACTATTTCGAATAAACACGGCCGGTGACCCACTTTGTGCGAAATTTGGCTGTATTACAAATATGCGATCATTGCACTGTTATCACTCCGTAATCTACACTTATGTGTATCGATATAACCTCAGTTTCAATTATGTAGCAGTCAGAGCGACCTTGCCTGCGGATTACTGATGTGTGAAGAGTAATTTGTCTTTCCCATAATAACCGATGGAGCTTCGTGTATTTATTGCTACATCATATTTCGACATCGGTAAGAGTTTTAAATAGGCCACGGTCTAATCACACCTATCGAGCTGAAGATATATTTGTGAACGGTAAAATTAATATGGATTGGGCTTATTAAATATGAATATAGTCTACAAAGATATCGGTTCGTGTTCTTATGAAACGTTTCACAATGGTAGGTATCTGCATCTGGGTTCCGAGTCCCTGTTACTTTCGTGTTATTTACGTGGTTTTTATTTTTAATTGATTTTATCTGTGCATTGATTGACACTTACAAGCAGGTTAATGTTATTTGCAGAGCGTTGTAGTCGATTTAGGGCCAATGTCAAACCTTTGACCGCTGATCTGAGATCACATATCAAATGATTGACAGGTACGAGTGTGCAATTACACACACCAGATGCATTTGAGAAAATTGTTGTTCAACCTTTTAAGTATTGTTAATATTTATATGATACACGATAACATCGTGTGTACATTCAATATTTGAATGGTATTATTTCTGGGACTTAGAGTGAGATTAAGAAATAATTCGGACAACATTTTCCGAATAATAAAAACGTAATAAATGGGATTGGAAGCAATTTATAAAATACAAGAATCAAAGGTACGAAAATCGTCGCCTTACGCCATGACGTGACGGTATTGCCATGACGCAACCTTGAAATTTTACTCTGAACGCGCCTAAAGAAGTTTCACTTCAATAAATCTCGGTTACTGCGCATAGCACCTCATAAGTCATAACATAATGCTATAAAATGTTTAGACACTGAAGTGTGAAAAATAGATAAGGAGAAAAGGATAATTTCGTATTCGCTACAGTCGTAACTCGTATTAGTCGCTGGCGCTAGATGCCGGTGTGACGCCGCTGTGGCGCCAATTGACTCGACTTCAATAGTTAATGACAGGTCTACATTGCAACTGTCCGATAGTTGATGGACTCGTTTCATATTTTCTATAATTTACACTAAACCATGTTTATTATGATTAAATGAATTGGTGAATGACATGGTTTATTGTAGAACGTAAATAGCACCAAGATATACCTTTATGAAAGGTTGGTAGGACAGAGCCTTATCGTAAGTGATCTCTTCCAGACAACATAGCGTAATTGCTAATAGCGCGAAGAAATAAATGTTTCAGTTTTCGTATTATAGCACAACCACAGATAATTTATTAACAAAAAATTGTAAAACACCTATGTGTGTTATACATTTTTGTGCTGTTTCTTGCTTTCATAATTTTAAATAGATCGCATTAAAATGATGAAGATATACACAATATTTATAATTTTAATGCGAATTTTGGTCATAAAATATTTCTTTCCTATGTTACTAGATAATTCTTTCCAAGTCTCTGAATCAATCCGATTACACACTCGTCAGCATGTTAATCGTATTAAGCTGATATCTTTAATTAATTTTATGTACCTGTTTCCATATTAAAATGATAAAAAGACCTGCTTACAAGTGAGGAAATTTGTCCATAGAGCTTAGAGAGCATATTGATTTCGATAAAACATTTTCTTAATTTATTCAATATAATTATGATTATGAACAATATTTCAATTCGTATTGAAATTTATAATGTTCAGTTTATTTTATAATCTGCAGTTTACCTTATGAAATTTCACATTTCAAATACTAAATCGGAATTAACCTTAATGCGCTCTATGTAACTATTTAACATTTTTACTTTATCTCGATTAAAATCCAAACATGAATTCATAGAGTTGATGTTTTTTGGTCTAAATCAATAATCATTTTTTTAATTTTTATTTACTCTATACCACAAGTAAGTTGATATTATTAAAAACTAGTCCCATAACCCACACTGGGATTAAAAAATAATATTATTAATGTCAATTAGATAAGAGATCAAGATCTACTTAGGGTACGTATTCGAGTTTGAATATTGCAAACAGGTACTTAATAGTTAATTTATTCAGCCCACAATACAAGTTCGCTCTTAAGAAATAAACAATTGTAAAGTGCAAACATGTATTGTTACAAAATATCTGAAGTAATAGTCCGGTCCGACCTACCGTGTCAGCTAAAATGCTTCGGTTATCTTTGCCCTTCTTTACTTATTTGGAAGTACAGCAGTAACGAGTATTACACAAAGTGATTAACGATAACTTTTGGGTGTAACAAAAGCCTAGATAACTTATGTAAGTCGGATGAGTCTTAATCTAACCCGATCTCTGACATTGAAGATTGAAGTTGCTATTTTTAATTAACCTCTGCCATCTCAACCCTGAGTTATTACCTCAGTCGACGTTTGGCTTCAGATCTGACTTATTAGATTAACTATATCTGTTCGTCCATCTCGGCTCGTAAGCTCTCCAGCCTGCTTATGATTCGCAATATTTTATTCGTTGCATAAGTGCCAAGCTACGAGCATGCATACGATTATCTGCTCCAGATATGGCATACGTTTGAACGATTGTTTCATATCTTTCCAGCGTCATTTAATCAATCTTTTATCTGTTTCTTCGAGTTCGTTCGAATGTATCAAATTAGACCAAATTACTCAATAAGGATAATGAAGCGATTAAGAAACCATCAAATATTACCTCTTTTATATACCTAACTGTCGTTGTTGAACGAAAGTAAGAGTGGAGCCGTAATTTGGCCCTAATTTCCATACGAGTCTCACAGTGGCATTTAAATGCGACTTTTAGTTGTTGTTTTTGCTAATTACCATCTCGTTTGCAATTGAAAATAGTGTGCAGGTTTGTTTAGTGCAGTTCGAGTAAGGAAAGTTCGAGCGAGCGGGGTGTTTAGCGATAAGTAATTGGCGAGGGGTGTGGTTGTACAACAAACTCGTATGTGAATGTGGACTAGTAATGTAAGATAGCAGTGAGTTAAGAATACAGTAGCGGTAATCAATAGCGTAATTATGCAAGTTTCATTTAACTACAGCAACTTCAACATTTCAAGGAAGCTGAGATCGTTTCATATTAGAATATTCATGCCTCTAATTATGTCTGTTAGGCTGTAGTGGTAGAGACAGGTGCTAATGGTAAAATAAGTTTTAATTTATCGGTTAATATAAACTGGTAAAATATGCATACATAATTTTTAGAATTAAAGTGAACGTCATTTACAAAATTGTAGTAAACATTGTAGTATACAGAGACTCAAAAATATGCTTGTTTTCCTCGAGGCATATTCATAAATTAGTCGATTGACAAAGAAGGTTATGCAGATGCTTTGTTTCTCAATTACATTGTTTTGACTTTATTTTGTTCATCAGTCATTTTTTCTTTGGAACACAAACTCAAACACATGGTATTTAAATTAGTTGTAACTGTAAATCTATATAATATCGGATCCATGACCATTCGTTCATTATATTGCGATTTACAATATGAAGATTGAATAGATGCATCTGTATATGGATATAATTGACGGTCCACTGCGATTGAACTTGTGGTTAATGTATGAGGCATTAGTCATGTTGTTGTGGTCCCTAGACGGTAATGCAAGCATGACATGCATTCATTGTCATGCTGCATGAGTGGCCAAAAAATCAAAACGTGCAATTTTATAGAGTTACGTTTAGTCCAAGTATAGTGCGTGAACCACTCTCAGCTTTTGCATGATATGCCTAACCTAACCTAAACGATTATGTTAGTTATTCTTGCAGGATAGAAAACCGAAATGTACATCAATCAGCTTCTTAATACTAGTATAGTATTATATTATCTATGGTATAACGGTCATTCATGTTTGCACGTAACGCATGTCATGCTGCATGATCGTCTAGGGGCTACATAACTTGCATCCCTTTGAGGTCAGATGGCTTGGAGTTGTGTCGCTTTGTCAGTGCCAGGATAAAATGAAGTTTGATGACCATGTCAGTACGTTTGTTGAGAAGATTTTACACACGGACGACAAGGCGGATTTAAGGATGACGATTTAAATTATAAAATAGTAGTTAGGTGTTAAAAAATTATTTTCGGTACCGGTTCCGTTTTTCAGTATATTTATTAAACTCTATCCATTTGTAGTCAGTCGATAGAGTATGATTAAATAGGATTTATTTAATCAATAGATATATTGATTAAATAAATTCTATTATAATGATTTCTAATAAAATACAGAAGTGAGTTGAACATTTAAACATTCAGACTAGTTATAATTTTAATTGCTGTATAAAAAATTACATAGCAAAGTTATCGTATTTTATATCTTAATAAAAATATATTTTTATAAATAATATTTCAAAATATTTATAATGTAAAAGTTGCAAGTATAAACAGGTACGAGGTAGGGATACGAGGGTAGTGTCCTGATCCACAATTCATTCCCTTTTGCTCGACTTGACACAACATTGTATGCAATGAATAGGTTGTTTAATCGTGAGTCCAGACCTCAAGTCATTATTGTTGACGTGTTAATATTTTTCGCGTACATTTCAAAAGAACATGAAGTTTTTTTTACACTTTATTCTAATTCATTATTACCTGCAATGTTATGTGCTTTTGTGGGCTCTTCTATGTAGAGATTTATTGATAAACTAGCTTCCGCCCGCGACTCCGTCCGCGCGGATGTCGGTCTTCGCGTGGATGGTTTATTTCTCCATTTTGAGTAACTCTGACAATGACATCTTATAAATATCTATTGGACCCAAATACGGCTAGGCCTATAATAATACGCAACGTGTTCGCGGTTCTACAGAACAACGTCTATGGAAAAAACTGAAAAATTAAGATTAATTTTTTTTCTACGTATTTTTCCAGGATAAGAAGTATCCTATTTTACGCCCAGGATAATAAGGTATAATGATACCAAGTTTCATTGAAATCGAACCGGTAGTTTTCACGTGATGTCTTCACATACAGACAGACAGACAGACAGACAGACAAAAAATTTTTTAATCACATATTTGGGTTTGGTATCGATCCAGTAACACCCCCTGCTATTTATTTTTTCAATATTTTCAATGTACAGAAATGACCCTTCTACAGATTTATTATATGTATAGATAGGGTGTTTTTGTTTCAAATTCAATAGCATTGAATAGTGTTTAGGGTTATTTTATAAATTACTATTTCTCATTGCATGGACATCGGCCGGTCAAGACCGTTAAACTTTAATTTGTTTCTAGAAAATGCTAGTTTTGTCACGATCTTTACTTTCACCGATTAGAGAAGTAGAGATTTGCTTTTTGAATCATGCTGATAAATTGACAATTTTAATTAGAATTTGAAGCAATCGTCTATACGAGAATTTAAAACATTACTATCTAAAGGGCATTATATTATTACATAGTTATTTTTTATCGGGAAATGAAAGTGTTTTAACTATGTAAAACCGCAATAATTCTAGAAATACGTAGATAATGCTTACATTATTCATGATTGAATAAACGTCAACATTATATTTATAACGGCGTCGAACCGCAAGCCTGCCCTTGGTATGAGGTGTACATTTCTCATACTGCGAGGCAGAGCTATCATAGAGTTGTAATTATTGAATGATTTAAGATTCATGGATGTTGTGTGGACAAGTGGGAGGTATCAACTATTTATTAATAAGTGGGCTGGCCGCGGTCTGTAATCTCAGTATTATAGTAATAGTTACCTGCCGTAAGTAAAGGCTCGCAGACAGATATGAATGCGTCTCATATTGTCGGCATTCAAGGTAATATTTTGCATTTAAATGTATGAGAACTCAGAACGTCACTCAGTATGGTAACTGAATTCTATGTAAATACTCCAGAGTGTGTAGGCACTTAATAAAACGATAATATTTGTAGATCACAATGAAATGAACAGCACGTATAAGAGCGTACGCTCTTATACGCATTGCGTTGAAAGCTCTTTAAATAAAATATCATTAAAGCGCGCAATGTTGGTCGATATCTTATCTGAGTAACTCGTCCTTATTCTAGATTCTCGATACGATGCATGCTTTGCACGAAACGGTACTTACGAACAACGATACGAAATTTATTTGTGCTACATAACATGTCCTGGATGTCTTACTAATTTATTGCGTCACACCCTTAACGGACCCACAGACTGTCGACACGAAAATCTTTTAAAGGTCAATATGAAGCACGAGGCTATTTAAACGTCTGTGATTTTGTATTTCTGGGATGTTTTAATTATAAATTTAATACGCGATGTCAACTGCTTTTGATGAACGATCTGCAATTTGTAGGGCGTGCATAAACATATGTAAATGTACGATCCGCTGGTCAGTTTTATTAAAATAGAGGCAAGTTTATTGAAATTTAAAATTAATTTTGTAAATTTTATATATTAGGTACGAAAACAACCAAAGCTATGCGAATATTACATGACGTGTAAAATCTCTGAAGGTGAGCAGCGATTTATGGAGCACATCTTTGTGAAGCTGATGCTCACTATTTCTCAAGCTGAATGCTAATTCTATTTATTCGCAAGGAATAAAACAAAATGTTGAATTCTTTATCATGTAGGGTAAGTGCCAAACTGCATTTTTTTCAGGGCGTCATGTTTTATTTTATACATATATGAAAGTATATATAAGCCCTAGAAACCTTTTGTATCTTTAATGCCAAAATATTTTTCTTATGGACAAGATCTTTGATGTAACTAAGGATATATAAGAAGAAAAGTATATGCCTATAAAATAAACAAAGGGCTGTATTGTTCCCAACCTAGCCAGGTACATCTATATAAGTACATTATAATGAACCAAGAAAGTTCCCTTTCTCACAGCGAAGCACACGAGAACGTCCAAATGGTTTTAGTCTAAAACAGTTCCCATGTTCCGTATTCTTTAGTATCGTCAACTGTAATGTTCCGTACATTTAACATCCATCAGGGTCTAAGTAATAGCATCTAATAAGAATAAACAGCCGCTAATGTGTGCAAGAGATAATTTAATACTTAAATACTGTATTAAAACGCTGCAAATCTTCTCAATCTAGGTATTATACTCGTCTTTAATGATTTTACTTTAATTAAATTATTTTGAATACCTATGTACATTTGTTTTTGCCTTTGTAATCACGTTTAATTTGTAGTACGAGTAGTGGGGCTACTCAGCTGCCAATAGAGATTTAAAAAAAAAACATCATGGTCCAACAATCCCGGGAGCCTGTATAATTTTAAAAAAATGTATAAAATTATGTTTAGATATTGTATTGCTGTCTATAGATGAAGAACCGTACATAACAATTTTTACGACAAGATTGGAGGAAATATATGGTAAGATATAAATAAATAAATAGTTAAACTAAGGAACAAGCTTTTTTTTTCAAATACGATAAAATATTTTATATAGAAGGATTATATAAGCGACCTCTTCTAGGAAGCTAGTAGTAACAAACGGTAGAGCTCTTGCATAATATAAAAAAATTAAATATGACACGTCGAATCTTGATATTATAGATTCAAATGTAGCCGTAGCACTCTAAGTGGACGGACGGTATAGACTGAGATATTACGTCCATGTTGAATCGATAACTTTAAGTACGTTTAAAGCGATCATTCTTCAAGCTAATCCAACTCTATTGTGAGCTGAAGCCAATAAGACATAATCTTGTCTTAAGCGAGCCTGCGTCTGGATAATGCAATTTTAAATGACATTGCAAAACCCGAGTAGATCCATTATAAAAGCGACGTTGCTCTGTGCGTTTCTGATAAATAGACGATGACTCGTTACTATGTAAACGTGTTCCTTTGACAACATTATTTTATCCAATAATACGCGGTCCCGCGATTTTATGAGCCGATAAACTTTAATCCTACCTACCATTCCCTGGCCGTTATATTAAAGAGAGATTTTAATTATTAAATCTCGATATCCCATAATTGTCTATTTCAGCATGACTATTAAGATATACCGATATGATACTTGTAAGAATGGTAATAATATTCAGCTATTATTCGTATCGTAATGGATTATAATACGCGCATAGAGCGTGAAGATCGTAGTAAAAGATTTCTCTAAGCAATTTTCGTATTTCAGAGAAAGGTATGGAAAGGATCAGATAATTTCTCAGTCCTTTGAAATTATAGAACCTAAGCTTAGAATAGATTAGGCATATTTCATTGTGGCATAAATGATGATAGTATTTCGTTACTCGTGATTGTTTTGTTTTTATCGCCGTGTTTTGCAATTTACATTGTAACAGTGTACCCGCCAATAGAATTCTCGCAACAGACGATTATAAAAATATTTTATGATTTGAATCGCCTATGCGTGGCTTATTTGTTAATTCTACCAGTAGTTAGACGACCCGTTTGGCGCAGTGGCTAGTGACCCCAAATTTGCAAGTGTGTGGTCAATTTTTACGAATATAAAAATATTTGTAAATTTTGTGTTCTGGTGTCGATACAATATATGAATAAATTACTGTTAATTATCATTTAACATGTATCATTTAACCTATAATAACAGCATTATACAGTTTGAAATTAAATGTGCTTGTTTCGAATTTATTTTCGTTACCTTTATAAGCGTTTATACTTCTCAGTGTAGCAAAATGTAATGTCGTTTAGGTATTTATTTCAACAATTTCTTATGAAATGTGTCTGACTTTCTATCCAATAAACGATATTATTTTATTTATTTAACACGTTCACTGCGGCACCTAAAATGCCAAACTTACCGTTGTTGCGGCATGTCTTCCATACTTCACATCGGCAAGTTCACCATTGTGCGTCATGAGCCATTTTTATCACATCGCACCTTCTGACTTTGAAGGTTAATAATTTCATGAAATTTCAAGATATTTCAAAAAAATTTTTTCAGATAATAGTATATATAGTCTAGTATATACCGCATGAATAGCTTTTAGTTTGACCGAATAGTTTAAAAGATATGAGGGAAAATGTAAACCCCTGATTTTGTGAAAAATTATTTGCCATCCCGCACTGCGTTGATACGGCATGTTTACAGTAATAGCGATGGGAAACACTGTAAAATAAAACATCGATATCGATATAAATCAATTTTGTATATTTCAGTCTGTTTGTTAACAGATAACGAGATCGTCGATACAAAAAAAAAAAAACACATATAAAACAAGGTACTTGATAGAGTACTATCAGGAAATTGTTCAGTAACTTTTGTTTTAATGTTTTATATTATTTTCACAACTGTCATCACATTTTTGCATTTATGCTACGAAATAAAAGAAAATAAAAAAACTAAAGCCTTTAAGGTATCATTGTCATTTAAAAAAACTCAAAAGAAAAGTGATTCGGTCCTGGTGCATCACTATGCGAGACTGACACGCGGCGCGCTCGCAGTACAGTGCGGCATGAGGTGCTTGTCCATGGCAAAATATTTGACATGCCGCACACAAAAGAAACGGTTTCTTTTCTATGCGTTGGTCCAATATTTTGCCATACGATTTTTAAACGAAATTGAGTCCTACTTCAAACTGTGATCACAAAAATATATTTGTCTCTTTTCTAGTCATTGATTAACATATAAAAAACCTCGCCGCACCACGGTGAAAACTGCGATTTTGGGCACCGCACTGTGGTGTAGTCGCTGATGGCCCGATACTGGACATGCCGCAGTGAACGTGTTAAATGGACTCTTTATACCCATTGATATGTTAAAAAGCTTTTTACTATAAGTGCTACAAGGCAACCGGATAGCGGAACCCGGAAGAAATAATAGTATTACGATAATACAAGTACCGCGATATGGAATAGCCACTGAAGAGCATAAACGCATTTAGATAAAATTTTAGTGTTGCTTCATGAAAATACATTTTAACTAAATATGATGCAAATACCCGGTGCCGTGTAGTTCCTAGCAGATTGCCAATAAGACAAGGTTTTAAATTCAACTGTGTACTGTGTTCAAGAAAAGTGTAATTTCAATTTTTTTTTATTTTTTGTGAATGTAGAGAAGTTACGTAAGTTACGGATTTGATAAAAGTTACTAAAAATTAAGAAACTTCCAACACCTTATAAAAAGTAAGTAACTAGCTTATGAATATAGGTATAATATTATACAGCAGAATGTTTAAGTTTTATTTTGTGTTTTTAATATAGGTGTAACTCAAGATAAGCCGATGTTAGTCTGCACTGAGCAAGAGCAATGTGTAGGACTTTTATCATTAGGCGCGGGACATATACAAGCGGCGCGGCGCGCATCGGGCGCACCGCGGGCGCGCCAGCCGGCGCGCCGCGGGCGCGCCAGCCGGCGCGCCTCGGGCGCGCTGCCGGCGCGCCTCGGGCGCGCTGCCGGCGCGCATCGGGCGCGCTGTTGGCGTCCGAAAATGATATTTATATAGAGTGGTTAAATGCATTTTCTTCATGCATAATTTAGTAAAATTATGTTTTTTGTGCTAAAAGAGATTTGAAAGTAACGTTAATTTGAAAGTAACGATTTTGTTTTGATAATTCCTTGTAAGTAAATAGCGAGGATAACCCCACGATTGCAAATATATCTTTGTTGGAAATGTTGGAATTTACTTGGAAAATTTTATAGTACTTTTAAAGTAATTTTAAAGTAGTACTGGTGTAATGATGGAAGAAAAGAAGGTTAAAATAACACAAAATTTATATTGTACTAGCGGTCCGCCCCGGCTTCGCCCGTGGTACATATTTCGCAATAAAAGGTAGCCTATGTTCTTTCTCAGGGTCTAAAGATTATCTGTGCCAAATTTCATCAAAATCGGTCCAGTACCTAATTTATGCGTGAAAACCATACATACATACATACATACATACATACATACATACATACATACATACATACAAACCTTTCCTCTTTATAATATTAGTATAGATAAAATATGGTTTTCAAACACAGGTTTACATTTAAACCATATAAATCTTATCATTAAAATCTCAGTTCAAAAGTATTTACAGTACTGATCATTCCACAATATTATTACAATTACAAATAAATAAAAAACACAATCAAAATCAGGATTATCTTTATTTCTGACATTGTAAATACATGGGAACTTTCATTATGCTCTTCTTCATTTTCACTTTCCCTACTGCCATCACCTGTGTAAATCATTTCATCGATTAATTCAATTCACCTTTAAAAACAAAACGAAGAAGGGTATGTAATAGCAGCTCTATATAATTCCACACAGAGAGAACACATTTTTGACTGACAGGCTACCGTCTCCTATGGTCCGGGAGCCAGCAGCAGATTTTATGACCAAGTTCCTCTCAAGCGGTAATTAGAAAAATGCATCAAAGTATAGTATTATGAAGCCTCGTGAACGTCAGCTGGAGCTCGGTTGGGGGGAAGAGCGGTTGTAGCCTCCCGTATCAGCTGACGGTTTTTCCACCAAGATACAGCCAGCTGACATATATATTTATCCACAGTTACATATAAGCTATCATCAGGTCAATTTTTGTTTGAGAGGAAATAACGGAAAATAAATTTTTCTTTAAATTTAACTTTCATGTTCGAGACACCAGCTGACGTATAATACACCATGTTGTAACCAGCTGACTATTTTTTTTCGTTGAGATATTGGGTTAGCTACAATTTGACAAATTTTTAGCTGAGAGGAAATGAATGAATGAATGTATTTTTTTCCTATGTGCGTGGGAGGCTACAACCGCTCACCCCCCCCAACCGAGCGCCAGCTGACGTTCACGAGGCTTTATAATACTATACTCTCATGCGTCTGACGAATTATCTCTTGAGAGGAAATAGTTAACCAAATTTGCACCTGGCTCCCTAACCACTACCACCCGATTTGTTTTTGATTGTGTATGACCGTGAATTGACCTCTATTTGGATGCGATGGGGGAAGCGCGCCTGCGGTACGCCTGCGGTACGCCCGCGGCGCAACCGTGGCGTGCCGCCTCGTCGCCTTTCCAAAATTCTTTCATACAAAATGTATAAGAAGGACGTGGTGCAAAACAGATTCAAGAGGTGCGCTTATGGCACGCCCGCGCCCGCGCCGCTTGTGTTTGACCCGCGCCTTAGAGGATTTTTCTGAAAAGCGATCAGCGCTTGTTATAATGAATTGCTGTCAATTAAAGCAG
Source organism: Colias philodice (assembly GCF_061535455.1). NCBI lineage: Eukaryota > Metazoa > Arthropoda > Insecta > Lepidoptera > Pieridae > Colias > Colias philodice. The sequence goes on along the minus strand of NC_143095.1, from coordinate 4,176,848 downwards.
TCGATGCTTTTAAAATAGGTCCTGTAATGAAAATTGCAGGGCCGGGGCAATTACTTTGCAAATCGTAGCTCGTTGCACTGAATAACAACAATCAACGAAACATTTGCCCCCGAGCGAAGCCATAAGACATCATTACTCGTTATTTACTTGCAGCCTCTTACGAGTTTTTTGAATAAAAATTTCTAGATTAAACGTCATTAACGTAGGCCAGATAGCGACGCGTCCCATGATAAATGTAATTACAGTGCAATTCGTACCAATTCTTTAACCGTTATTTAAAGAGCCAAATCGTCCCACAATTATGTGCTTGATATTTTTCTCGAACTTGATACGATTAATAAATAATTCAGCCCGGCTTCACCAACTCGAGTTGCATTCTAAGAATTAAGCGTAAGGCCGCATGAGTTACCGTAGCGTCGATTATGTATTACTTTATCTCTTTGTATTTAACGAACGATATTGAGTAACGAGAAGTAATCGTATGACTAATTGAAATAGTACACAGTTCTTTTATAACTCGCTGCTATGTTATAGCCAGGATTCTGTTTCACCGTGTTCTGGTGTCGTAACTAGAATCCTTGAAGATTTTATTACAAGTAAGCGTTTATATACATTAAGATGATAATCTTTTATGCATTTAGAGGTAATATATGTTATGTTTATAGGTTATAAATTTGATGATTTATGATAAAAAAGGGTAATCTCTATTTATTACTTAAATATTAGCAAAAAATGAATTAAGAACCTATAAATTAAAAAATATTGTTTACAAGTAACCCTGACCGTATTGTCGTTCGATAATAAAAATGAAGTAGATTTGGCAATATGTTTGCTACGCCAGAACTTGGTTTTTCCATTATATTTTATGATTCCTTTTATACATATAATAAGGACAAACAAGAGAGTGTCAGTTGTCAGTGTTTATTTATGTGCTTGTATACTTGTGTAATGTGTTATTGCAACTTAAAGATTAAAAATTAGCATCATGTAAATAGTATATTCCTATTCTACCAGTAAGAACATTAGCAACCTTGTCACTTACCTTCGGAGGTCTTAAAGTAATGTTTAAGTTCAGAATAGAATTATACAAACATTAAAAGAAAACATACAAGAATAACCTTCGCCAATGTTATGCTTACTATAGGAATTACATTTCTTACAATGGTTAATTTATTTCCAGAGCATTTATTACCGAGCATAAAGATTGAAAGGGATACTTTATAGTGTTTACACAAAGGAAAATAAGTTGTCATAGCTGTTACGCTTATACCCCATATGGGAGCAGATTTACGTAGAGATGAAGCAGTAAGGTAGGCGTGCCGGCCGATAGCGCTGGGCCTCATGCGCCGGCGCCTGTGTATTTATGGCGCTGGTGCGCGCGCGCATAGCGTAATGTTTCTTGATAAACATCTGTGGAAAAAGCAAATACATCCTGTACAGAAATAATTTTACGCTGATACCATCTAGCAGTCTCGCAGAACTAGGATTATGAATTTGCTCGATGTTTTGATGCGAGAGATAAGGACGGGATATTGATTTTAAATAAGACAAATTGGACGCGTGTTCAATTACTCATAAATTAATGTATTATTGCACGCTGTGTTTTTCATATTATATCGTATTAATATTATTTAAATGCACAATTTGTTCAATTCTGCACACGTTTCTTTAATTCACGTCATAATCATCGGTTACATTTAAATATATTTCAACCGCAACGCGGTATCTAAAAGCAAAAAACAATTCAAATAAGATTCGAGCACACGATCCGCGAGGGTAATTGCGTTTATGAGATTGGTTTCTACTTTTTGTGCGGGATGTTAATCTGTATCGAGTGTTGAGTATTACGTTACGGTGTGTAAGATAATTTGGATGATGTACGTGAAGCGAAATCCGGTCGCGTGACATGAAGGCATTACGCCGCTCTTACGATAATAATTAAGCACGCCTGTTAACTGTCAAAGCCTGAAGTTTCTTTAAATGGAAGTAGGCAGAGTACTTCTACGTCTCGATGTTCGTTGGTAATTTTTATCGCGTGCAAATTACTTGCAGGGAGCAATAATGATTCACGTGCATATGACTTTAATTGCTTGAATATTAATTATAGAATTGAATTTTTATTTGGACATGCCAAGCTTATCCCGTAGGCAATAACCTAACTGTTTGTAAAATTTATGAAGAAGACTGGAACGTGCATGAGCAGTTATTAATTATTATGTTATTATTTTAAAAAAACTTAAACAATGATGTATTTGATGACGTGTATAGATATGGATAGTAATTATTATGTCATATTTGTTTATGTTAACACACGTGTAAGTTAACGTTTGACGCATTCGTGCCATGTTTTATCTTTCTTTATTCGACTTCTCAAAAGGAATCACGAAGATTACATGCTATTTGATACAGCTTCTGCGAAACTAAAACAAAAATAAGCTCTAGGTATATAATTTTGTGAGCCTATTTTGTATGAACCACTAACCAGATAGATATTTCTTTTATTGTTAATTCTATTGTTGTATTATTCTATCCTCGTATGAAAAATTGTTTCAATTCTTGTTATTGCCAATTTAAGCCGAAGTTAAGTTGTTAATTTCTACGACTAAAAATATTCGAATATATGTATCTATAATTATATATTCTACTATTGTAATTTCTACTGTTAACAGGTGTATCTTGAAAAAAAAATAAACAAATAGGTTCATATAATAACGTCGTATTAAAATTGTTAAACTGAAAGTGACCCTTGCCCTCGAAAGGCCATCAACAAGTCTTCGTAAGGAAATTATTTTTGAGATTTCTGTGTTAAACACAGTGCATCATCACGTAATTTAATAATATGTTTACAATGTACTACATTTTTGAGACATGATTTTAAGTGTGCTTCACGTATGATGTATTGAAGGCGTAAGGAGCAGGCATCAACTGTCATCAGTCATGTGAAACATGGGAAATTTTTTTTTTTTTGGCTGTAAATCATTGATTGGAGTACATTTTTCACCGAACACTCAACAAGTGGTTCGTTCTTAAGATTTTTTGTATAATTTAGTTCAAGACGGACTGATGGTGATAAATGCATTCTCGATGGCCCGGTCTCAAAACTCTCTCGATGAGAAATTAGGCCGCTAACAAACGCTACTTTAACGCACCTTTTTTGGCCTTAATCACAATCGTTAAGTAATTAAGGAAAGATGTGAAAGTTTAACACTTTTTTAAGGTGCTGTTTAAAGTAAAAGTAAGAGCAGGCAAATTCTATGGTATAAACGGAAAATTGCCAAAATAATTGCTAGGCTTGCTTAAAAGAAGTACATATTGATATATGTTTATAGTATCTACTTATATCGTTAATTACAAAATTTTCTTTATGTGTACCACTGATTACAAAACAGTTATTGTTTTACCTTAATTAGTCTTTCATAATCCGATTACATTGTTTTTAAAACTGTTGTATTCTGATATTTTTGGTGCTACGAAAAACGGTTTGGAAACTAAAAACCGAATACAGTTACACACTCAAAGATTGCTTGAAATAAAATAAAAAGCGGGTCAATTTACAAAAATAGTGTCTCCGATATATCGTAATTTTTGTTGCATTTTTGAGGTAGCAGCTACCGAATAAATCCAGTTTGTAACCAGAGCCGCGGGGCTCTTCGCAGCCGTCACTACGGATGAGTCCGATCGAACCCATATTTACGTACTGCGACTGACGTGGTTTGATCCTTGAATGTATTTTATGGGGTAAGGAAAACAATATAAGTAAAGAGTATTTACGTCAGTTGTTATTTTAGGTGAATATAATATTAAAAGTACTTAGGCTACTACTATATAAAATTATTAAATAATATCAGGATTAATCTATTTATGTTTTTGAGAAAATAATCTTAGCTTTCAAACTTATGCACTTCCATAGGAACTAAGTGCAGAATATTGATACATTGGCCGATTAAAATATGGTAATATTAAGTTAAATTAATTGCAATCATTTTCCTGAGGGCTCCTAAATATGACCAAGAGTTAAAATATCGATTTTATGACCTAAGGACGTGCCTTATTTGAGAGACTTCCTTGTGTAAACTATACAAAGAGTAAAATAAATACAAGTCGGTTCATTATTTATTCGTCCTCGTATATAGCTCTCGGGTATCCTGTAAGGGCGGATGGAATGATAGAGGCAACCGCAGAGAAGTCTTACAATCACTACACAGGTGTCGTCTGCCAATATTTTTTATTAGGATGCCTGTAATCCTTTGATCAGCTTAAATTCTTCTCTGTATCGGTTTAATTAAAAATGAGCGACCGTGTCGAATAAGCGAATCAGAATAAATTTCTTTCTGACAAGTGAGAATAAAAATTGTGTTGCAGTTTTCGATTTAAAATATCTCGATGCGTTGTATCGAATCGAATGTTTATGTATATTTGTACTACTTTAATACTATAGTGACAGAAATGACTGAAATAAATGAATGAAAATAATAAAAAAATAAACTTATAACTCAGAATTTATAATTTTATTTTAAATCTTTTTAATCAGAAACAGCTTAAGGCACTATTTCATAATAATTTCATGGAAGTAATTTTTTTAAATGACCCATATTATATAATATCTTGAATCAATAGATACATAGTTAAATAAGAAAAGATAATTCAGCATCTAAGTGGACCGCGTATGTAGAGTCGTGATGTAAATCTACCAACTCATAAACCATAACTGCATTGTCATAAAATGGAATGCGCGGGCACTTTACAAGAACAAATGAACGATCGAAGATAATAGTAATTCAAAGTAAATCCTCCGGGTCAATGTGGAGTTATAAATATTAAACCTTGTTAACAAAAGCAAATTTATTGGATGCTTTGTGAACTGAGTTGAAACGGCTGTGTTGAAATTATTGTTAGTTGTGAAACTGCTCGGATTGAGCAATTAGTTAATTATTCATTTTCTATTGACTATTTAATAGCTACATATGATTCGATATTTTTAAACATGAAGCCGCATGATGTATCAGCGTGTAGTGTGTATTTTTCATTTAATAATTACAATAAAGTTCAATAAAATGTTGCAAACATTTTTTGATAGAAATCTATCTCTGACGATGCATTGTGGAATGTTAACAAAGAGCTTGTTAAAATTTTTACATTAGTCAGAGCCGCTATCACATGCCTGAATACTCGCATTCCCTTTGAAAATTTTAATTCCTTCCAAGAATATTGCGTTATCTTTTATTTATGCTATATTTATTTGTTTGTCAATAAATATGACGCTGGAAGATATGAATAATTGTCGGCAGGGGAATTTGTGTTACCGTAATTGTTTGCATGATGTATGGTACGAAAAGTAGCCCAGATTTTTATCAGGATTCTCTGATAAACGACCTTGAATACAATGCATTTAAATGCAATTTTATTTTTTGTTTTTATTTCTGGCAAGGGCTATTTTTTATAAATCTTAACGCCTTTGTCCACTGGACCTACTTATAATAACGACAGTCTGATTATGTAAGTTATTCAAAATGGTTTAATCTGCATTTAACATAACTGCGAATGATTTTAGGTCATGCTCTACTTTATATGAAAATGCAATTACCAAAATATAATTTTTAATTCACCGTGAAATAATCCCTTTACTTGTCACACACGATGTGAATGACCCTAATGTGACTCGCTGATATTTAGCGAGTAGCGGCTGCCATATTTATGTCAAACGTACATTAAATCACAGCACAATCAGTGGTCTTCTTATTCGAACATTGGCATAGTTTCATGCCGGATTAAGCGCACTCACTCTTAACTGTGCTGACAAACTGTCACAAATATTTATTTGTATTTATAATTATAGTAATTGACTTTTTGTTAATTCAATGTTAGCATCGAGACATGACGGACGAATTAGGGGACTTATGCTATAACTGTAAATACTATCCTCTGACATCGCATGCTAAATAATTCGTAGAGTATATTAATGTAGATCAATTTAGATAACGGAGCTGTCAAAAAATAAATACTGCAAGCAGCAATTTTGTATTATACTACTTTTTAATGCTTTAAATGTATCAAGACATGTCATTTATTCTTTGTAAAGCAATTATACTTGTATACATTCAAGATGCAATTACATTCGAATCCCTCAAATTAGATGATAGTGCTATGTCGGCGGTTCGCGCCAATTCATTTTGTCAATGCAGTGCAGTCGCTCACTAGCAGGTGCGTTGTGCGCGCGTGCGTCCGCCATCTTTGAAAACAGCTGATTTCCCGCCAACACGTCGGTTGAGATTGAAAAGATACATTTTTATCGTGTACAAAATAATTGAATGATTTATTGACTGCTTAATTGAGTGTTGTGATATCAGACTGATGAAGATGACTGTTAATCGAATAAGGGTCGTGGTACTCGGGAGCGCGAGGAGCGGTAAATCTGGTGAGTCTGAATACTGTATTAATTAAATTTAATAAATGAATTGTTTGGAAATAAAACAATAGCGTACAAATATTTCTGTATGTTAAAATGTGGTTGTAATTGAAATCAATCTCATGTTCAATTCAATTAACAAATAATTAAAATACGTCAATCATCATAGAATCGGTCTTGATTAAAGGTTCAATCCTATTATAATCATCGTCTTGACCGATCAGAAACATCAATTTATTGTTGATTAATTATTTGAAATATATTTTTATTACATTCGGTCTATGAAGTAATTATATTCTATCAAAGCGCCTGATTGAAAAGTATTTTATTAGGGTAGTTTTTTAATTACTTACCTTCTATAATTAAGGATTGTAAACTTCTGCTTTATTTTTATTTTCAATGTAAAATATTGGAATCAATGTGCTTTTAGCTAGAGCATTTAACATAAAGGCTTGTGTTGAAACCATGGCTCTAATAGAAAACGTGTTATTTCGTTGTTTTTCTTTTCATTTCTTTTATGTTTTAGTATTTTTAACATACTTTTTTTACGTGACATTTAAACGAGACCTTAAGTTTAATAATATTTTTAAACTTTATGACAAAACTCGTGTTGCAATAGGAATTTTTTTTTCTTTACAATAGGTATTATCTTGGGATGTAAATATTTTGAAATCGTTCGACGTTTTTCTTTAGTTATGCAAAACATGAATATTACGAGGATTTTGTGAAAAATAATACAAATCTCTTATGCGCTCTAGCTTTATCGAACCGCCTTTCATCAACAACTGAATTGCACCATTCATTTTTTATTGAATTGAGTTTTGGTTGGATACCTAAATATTGTTTCGCATATACACTTCATTATCAGTATTACGTTAGTTTATAATATATTAATAAGAAACGTTTTATCAACAATCTCAACGTTAACAAATCGATTTATGTATTACTTAATTTTTGAATGTATAAAATCCTAATGCAATCCTTTCGTTTTTGGAAACGTGTGGAAACAGTAAGGTTTACGTGATCGCTATATTACATTTAAAAGTTGTGCCAAGATCTTAAACGTTACGAAAGCCTTCGTACTTTGGTCACTTACGATAAGTAATATTATTAAGATTTAACGAAGGGTCACGACATTAAATCGAACAACGTAAGTAATTATATAATACTGGGTCGATATCTTATTCTGCATCACATATTATGTAGTCATGAATATGTAGAGTGAAAAATATTTTAAAGGTCGGTAGAATTTTAAAAATAATTTTGGATGATGATTAATCTTCTGGTATTTCAAGAGAGTTCAGGCAACTGAACAAGTGCGGTTAAAAATAAAAGGTCAAGTGCGTGTCGGACACATAACGTGCATGTTTCCGTGGTTGGGATGAACGTTGAAATTTTTATGCGATACCCAGATAACTTTGATCTTTTGTAAATAATCGTAAAATCTTTGAAATATATTACTTCAAGTTGTTAAATTCCTTACAGTTTCCACCCCGTAATGAAAACAACGGTAAACTAATTCCAAAATTATTATGAACACAAAATTTTAAAGATCAGTAATATGTTATTACTAGCGGTCCGCCCCGGCTTCGCCCGTGGTACATATGAAAAATAGATGTTGGCCGATTCTCAGACTTACCCGATATGCACAGAAAATTTCATGAGAATCGGTCCACCCGTTTCGGAGGAGTATGCAGACTAACATTGTGACACGAGAATTTTATACATATATAAGATAATAAATTTAACAACGAAAAGGAAATTATTGCAATCTATAGAGCTGCGCGCTGTAAAATATAATAAACACTGGAAACTTCCAGCAGCGAGAATTTATTAACCAAACACAAGTTAAACATTGTACAAATTAACAACGTAATTTATAGAAATATGCATTGAACAAAGAGTGAAGTTTACAATTCACTCATTGTCGCATGCCAGGCGTTATCTTGTTTGCTGTTGTGATTAGTTTTGCAGAATCGGCCACCAGCCTATTGACATAGAAGGGCTTATCTTTCAAGCACTGATATTATCATTATTCCATGGAACATTAACAATTATTGTTGTTATTACAGAGCACGCGTCGGAACAAAGTAATTTCCCTCATTACAAACTGTCTGCGCGCGTCAAACGAATAATGCGGTGTGAAAGTCATTGCGTAAGCGGTTTCGCTTACTTCATACGTGTGTGACCTGATAAGCAATTACTTCCAGGTTTTTGAGGGCAATCAATGTATATAAATATTCAAGGTTATGATAATGACGGCGCGGAAACTTCTTGTTTACCAATATTGCACGTAAGAACAATTGCTTGCAGAATAAATACCACACACGTTGTTCGCTAGACTATAATCTATATTGTTGAGTTGAGTTCCAGAGAAGTAAATAAGTCGGAAACCAGTATGCAAAAGGTCTACCCAGTCCCATTGTGTAGCTGTGGTTACGTAATAGGACCAAATTGTAATTATAGATCTTAATCCTATATTAATAAAACATCAATAAGTATTAATTTCAACGAAACTTTATTTATTTATAATACTTTTCCCAAAAAAAATGTCAAATTAAGTACCTACTAAGTTAAAAGTGCTTTGTGATCTCACTAAATCGTATTGGATAAATTTAAAATTAACCAACGTTGCAAAGTGTCCTTACACTTTACTTTACCTATGTTACCCTCATTGTTTAATTTTTATCTTGTATTCTATAGAGAAGAGCTTGAGAGAGCTAGAGTTTAGTATGTAAAGATTTTGCTCTATCTATTCTTAGAAGGAGTCGTATAAACAATTATTTTGCTTGGAAAATATATTTTCAATGGTTTTCAAAGAACTCATTATTTCTCAAACAAAAACAGTAATACTGATAATGAAGTGTATATGCGAAACAATATTTATCGAACAGTAATTTGTAAACAGTATCTGGTAGATCAGAAAGTAAGATTTAATAAACTATAAACATTACACCACTTGCTATCAAGAATTAACAAGACAGAATGTTGAATGCTACAAAAATATATTATAATTACTGAAACAAGGCATCTTTCTATATGCTGTCTAGTGACGCTAGTCTCGATAGATAAAGCTGACACATAAAATATTTTGAAGACACTAAACTGCGGGGAATGTGCGGAAAATCATATTCTATGTTTAACTTTACAACACAAATTGTACGGAGGCGTTGTTTATTTTTGCTGAACACGTTGATTCAGAGCGTACGATGTTCCTATAGTTTACTGTAAATAGTCATGGGTGGAAAAGTTTTCCTGTGAATTACACTACAATAGATAGTAGACTGGTTTTTTAACTACGCTGTAATCTTTGTGCTGTTGAAACATTGTCCATGGCTCTCGGAAACAGGCAGTTTAAAAATGATTCTTATTTGCCTATGTGCTAGTTCAGTACCATCATAGCTTTTAGGATATTAAATTACATTATAAAATAAGCTCCGAATTGACCTGCGGAAGTCGTTAAATATGTTATTTGAAGTTAGAATTATCTGACATAAAGCTATTTACTACTTAAAATTATATTATATCTCAATTCATCGATAATGTCTATAAACAGCTTTCATATGGTGTTAATAATCTACAATACATTGGTCGTTTCATTCGACCAAACACATTAAGAAATGGCACTCATGCTTTTGCCATTTGACTCCGGAAACCTTAAAATCGGTAAGAGCAATTTCACACTTAATGTTAGCGTATTATTCAGTGTAGCTTATTAGATACACAATTTACATGTTTTCTGTTCACATATGAAGATATAGGTAACATTATTTCTCAATAATATTATTTCATATTTGTAACAATAACAACCGGCATAGAACAACATAATGATTCATAAAAGTGTTTAACAAGGTGAAGATATTTTAATAACATATTGAATAATATGTAACAGATTTTAAAATAAAAAATAAGATTCCAGATTCAAAACACATCTGATAAAATATCTGAATTAGGTCTCAGACATGAAATTACGGTTTTGAATTTAGACCAATCGGACAAATTGATTACTAGTATTGTATTACCTCTCGTTATCTATCGTTATCATAATATTATGATTATGTCAGACGTGCGCCTAACGTGTCGATTGATATCAATCATAATTTATAAAAAAAACAAATGTTAGAGATTACATTTCTGAAACTTAACCACGATTGTTTTGTGGAAAAATAAAAAAAAAATGATGAAATTATTAAATTCAATGTCCTGGAATATTATTGAGAAATAATAAAATATAGGAGGACTATGGAACAATAAAAATAATATAGTCTAAAGTCTAGAATATTCCCTTTCTTTATGGCTGATTCTTTTGCGGATTCGAGCTTAAAAAGGGCCCATAGTTGATAATCATTAGGTATGTTGTTAAAGAAGGACTCACAAAAATACTTTTTTTAATACCTTCATAATATGTAATGGAAAAGGAGGGGAAGATTAATTGCCAGATGTTTTGCATTGCCAGATATGTAAAATTTAATTTTCTTCTAACCTGTATATTTTGAAACCTAATAATTATCTAGATGTAAAAATAATAGATAGTCATACCAAAATATCTCGTTTAACTTGAACCATAAATTCTCAACATAAATGCAATAATTATTTTTAATCCGTTAGTCGTGATCTTCTAACCAGTTAATCGTTACTTAATAATGAACTGCTACTATGTAAAATAAATCGTCTAGCGAAGCAATAGAAAGTATAAACAATAAGTTGGCGAAAGTTAACATAAGAGAAATTGATTTATTGTGAAGGCAATCGGATGTCGTTACGGGAAACACTTAAGATATTAACGTAACAATTAATATATATGAGGTAAGAAATGACGATGTCATATTGGGCAATATTCGTCAATAGATGCTTCTTCTAATGATGTTTTCGCGCTGTATCGAGTGGTTGTTGATGATTTTAAAACGCAGCAGCTTTTATGCAAATTGACTGTTTAATCTTTTAAGATTATTTTTATAATGTTGATGAGTTTTTAATTTTAATGGTTACTTGAAATTGAATTATAATAAAAATAAATAGCAAAATGTCATTTTAGGATGTTTAAAATTGCTTAAAATAGTTTTCACGTATATTTACACAAAGGTTTTCTTTTTACTGAGACCAAGTTGTGGATTGTGAAAAGGGGAAAGCGATTTCGAAACAGCAAAACACACAAATTTCGAGATATAGAACTGTGCCATCAATCACGGCTGTCCCACGATTATGTGATTAGTATTTAGCTATAGGGCATGCATTCGGGTTGCGTTAGTGCCTGAGGCTGTAATAGTTTAACTTGAAAACATTTTAGTTAATGGCCCCAATTTTAAACAAAACTGCTATTTAGACAGAATGAGAGCTCTCGTCGTATTCGTGGAATGTGAGCAAAATTTAATAACCAAAATCCCATAAACCAAGACATGTCCGTTATTTATAGGACAAAAATATTAGACTTTCAATATTGATAATAGGTTCAGTTCTCTAATAAATTATTACATTATTATTGAATTATATCCCTTGCTGCGCATTTCATAAATCTGTTTACTAATACCGTCGATTGGTTTATCGATACCGAAAATACGTTGGTATTATGATTAGCATGATTGAGAACAAATTAACGGCCATTGTTCGCGGGCTGTTTCTTGTTAATTTTGACACAAGTAATTACCTACAAATTAGGGCGTATAATCACGACATGGAGCTTGCAGAATGTGTCTCAGTATCATAGATTGGGAGCGCTGAAATGCCAACTGCAGTTGTATTTATAGTGCGCGTTCAGCCGCATGCCGCCTCGGCCGTAGGAGGTGACTCATCCGCTGTGTCTGCTGGGACACCCGCAGTTTACTCACCGCTTTATCTACGACCATCACTGAATTTGATATTCGGCGTGTATCCGAAATAGCTGCTTACGTTGCGTGACGTATAAATCGCAATATTGAGTACTGCAGTACAAGTAGCTCTACTGATTGCTATTCCTGTATGTTGAAAAATGCACACGAATGGATGTATTTCAACGTATCATTTTAGTTGCCATTAAAATAAGAATAGGCCCATTGAGGAATCCAACTGACCTCAATTGATTGTTATTTGGCTGCAGCGAAAAGGGTAATGCCTAGAAAGTTGATTTTTTTTAATTTTCGCGTCACGTATATATTGCGCTTTGTCTGTCAATCATTACAATGTTTTACACTTATAAAAAGAGGTCAGATAAAGCGAACATCACATTCACTCACAAATGCTTTTTCCTGCACATATAATTACATTATTGCTATTAAATGCCGGTGTAAATAGTACATTCAAATGATTGACTGAATGATTGCAAACAAATCAGCAAATGTCTCACCTTGATCCAGTTAAGAGCTTAGTTAATAGGCGTATCTCCCATCATATACGTTTACTTATCTAGACTTTCAGGTCATGTTTACGATGATATTGTTTAGAAAAATCACCTGTCATTATCCCGCCGGTCAGAGAAACTCAAATTAGCATGGCTTACAGCGTTTTGGAGAAAGCTTATGAAGTATTTAATTGAGCGTTAAGAAAAAACAGCATTTCGCGTGAGGACCAGTCGATGAGGTGTAATAGTTTCAAATATACTCAGTCGTATAACAAGGTGGGATTGGAGTTAGCGATCACCTTGATGCTCTTCATTGTTCGTTAACATTTACTTCTCGCTATCTCACGAACAAATTGAATTAAATTGTCTTGAGAAGGGTCACTGTAGTTAAGGTAATTATGTACAACTTCGTATCTTTTTGTTCATGTCTTTTATTTATTTATTTATTACTTTATTGCTCTTAAAAATTACAAATTGAGACTTAATCTAGGATACATTGTAACAAACGGCGGCCTTATCGCTAAATAGCGATTTCTTCCAGACAACCGGTTGCAAGACAAGCTTTTACTTATTCGTATAAAATATATTAACATTGCTCTATTTTTTACGATGCTTACAAGACAGTGAAGAACAAAACCAAACCATACCTCCTTTTTTCAAAACGTCGTTATTTATATTTTGGTTTACTTGAGGATAAAGGATTAATATTAAGTATATTGATAAAGTTAAGGCAGACATTATGCACTTTGTAAGAAAGTACATTTTTCATTTTAATGCAGAATCAATCAACCCAAATCGTTTCATTCACGTGTCAGTACTGAATGTGTAAAGAGTAATGTCTCTCTGGATTACCTTGAACTGACGGTTATCTGCAGTGAAAGTGTTTCATTTAAATGTTCGTTAAATTATTTATAATTGCAATTGGCGCCTGATAGTCGGATTTTAAAATATATCTGTTAATAGCAATGTCATTGCCGCATTATTTTTTTGACGTTAATTAGCGCTGTTAAAATAAGTGTACATGTTGTTTTGATGTTATTTATTCTATAAGTACTTCAGTATATTATTTCCTAAACATGTTGAATATAAAAAGAATATATTGGTTCTCTACTGCATTATAATCTTCTTATATATAAAATGAATCGCAAAATGTGTTGGTAAGCGCATAACTCGAGAACGGCTGAACCGATTTCGATAATTCTTTTTTTATTATATTCCTTGAAGTACGAGGATGGTTTTTATGTAGAGAAAACGTAAATATGTACCACGGGCGAAGCCGGGGCGGACCGCTAGTACATAATAAAATGTAGCCTCTTATAGCCTATAATAATAATCAATGAGGATACCATTGACCTTTAACAATGTCATGTTTATTATACATTGTATTGATAGAACACGGGGTGATAAATCTATCAAATAAATTAAACCCCATAAAGCATACGCGACGACCTCATAAGATAAATATTCGATTCTTATGTACATGCAATTGTTTCGAGTTCAATAGTACTATTAATCATTGCACATGTAATATAGGTCACATGTTTCAGTCACGTTTTGGTCCAAACATAGCATTCGATCTAATAGCTCTTGACAAGCTATTGTAACCATAAGCAGAAGCCTGACTTGATGCAATGAAATTTATATGTCTCTGGCATACCGCATAAACCATATACCATATAGTCAATGGAGCTTAAATAGCGTGCAATGTGAAAGTATCGTTTATGAACAAGCCTTATTTTTAGAGCCGAACGTTATCCAAACAAATATTTTTATACACTTTTTATGGCTGCGTAGAACATTAAGTATGCACATGATTTTCTTTAAATTAAGCTATAAAATATTACACTATCACATAGACTTCTACTGAATAGAGCACGTATATTTCAATTCATATTAAATGTAGAGAGATTAGAAGAAACAATGCGGCCAAGAATCTAATTGAACGGTTTGCTTTAAGAAATCAATTACTTTATCTCACTGTATTGCAACAACTATACCGATATGAGAATTAAATGTGGTTGACATATTGTTATCAAACGAGTATTGAGTATTGCGACACGCCGCTTTCAACTGTAAATATATTCGTATGGATTTAATTAACATTTTTGTAATAGCAATATTGTGTTTATGTTTGTTGGTAATTTAATTTGGAAATGATATCTAGCACTTGCAATTACGTAGCATAAACTGAAGCTATTAATGTAATCGTGTTTATTTACTGTTTACCATTTTATTTCGGACTGAAGTGCATCCATTACCTTTTGCTGGGCAAACGCCAATGTTTTTTGGTATAAACGATGTTGTAGCTGATGTAGAGATGTGTACTGCTAAAATAAAATTATAGATTCAGCGATAAGAAAATTACAGACTCGAACTTAACATTTCATGTGATCTCGGACCGTTTTTGTGTAAGCTTGTTTTACGAGGTTTGCCTTAATTATTTAACATTTAACATGTGTAACGGGATTTCAACGTAAAATAATTTAAGCAATAAAACGCCTATAGGTGTAAACTCTTGCAGAATGTTCGTTGGAACCGTTTCTTACCATAGATTACTGTATATCGCTTTACAACATTTTGATAGCTCATTCGCAGGCAATTCTACCATTAGTGTTAATTTCTAGTCCTTTGTTTGCTTTCCCACTAATTGCGCGCCTCGTTGTGATATTGTGGGATACAACTTTTGTAACAACTTATAGCAATTAGTTGTTAATTGCAACTTTCTCTTTGCATTTAATGATCTGATATGGCTTATCTATAAAATTTTATTAATAACTCTTTACCGGTTTATCTAATTGTATGTTTTGTTGCAGCTGTCGTGGTGCGGTATCTGACGAAGCGGTATATTGGAGAATACAGTTCAACTGGTGGTAAGTTACTTATTTTCACACGAAATGTCTTAATTAAGAATCCGTATATCAATATACCGTAAGTAGAGTTATGGCTATAATTGTGCAGTTTAGCATATTTTATCAATGTAAATATTAAAGATTTAATTAATAATGGAACAGTAAATCAAACTTACTGTTTTGAAAATTAATACGCAAAAGCATTATTTTTATATCGTATTAGTGTGTTTAACACCTTATATAACATAATAACCGTATGAAATGTCTATATAATGCACGCTAAGAGGGACAAGACAGGTCCTTATCTGCCAAGCGTTAGGTGCCAATAATTTATTTGCGATATTGGCAAGTGGAGTTAGAGCCAAGGTTAGCGGCAACTGAACCGATGTTGCTCGGCCGTTGACTTGAAATATGTGATGAAAAATCAAGCATTCCATTAATATTACGTCACTCCTTTCTTTTCATAACATGATTAATGCGACGAGTGTTGAGATTTTGAAGTGATTTGCGATTTACGGTCCAAGGACGCTTTCAACTAATGTAACCCAAATTGAACCGATTAATCTTGAAGTTTTCAGCTCATTTATTTAAAACTGTGATGAAATTTAATTAGATTGGTTTGTTTTAGATTTTCTTTACCAACATCGGGCGACGTTTGACGGCGCGTCTTCGGAAGTTGAAGTTCTAGACACATGTGGATGTGCGGTATGAAGCTTTCGTAATTACTAATCTTGTTACAAAAATAATTTGTTTCAAAACGTGAATAGTTCGGACTAGAATAGATGATGGAAAGGTAGTTAAATTACTATTCAGTGTTAGATTTATGTTGTTTAGTTGTAAGAAAATAGATTTTGTTTCTATGTTATTAAAAAACAACTGAGCCAACTTCACTTGTAAAGTTGTACTATAATGAAAGTAAATCTGTTTGTATTTATTATCATTCCACCTCTTAACTACTGAACGGTTTTAGATGAATATTAATACATACAAATTGTAAGAAGGACATTAGTTTTTAATCAATAAGTTGTGAAATAGGAGAACGAAATTCGATTCGGGGAACGGCTGCCTTGTAACATGTAGTGTGCGCCAGTTTATATGTAATAGTGATACGGATAAATAATTGCACCCGACACTTGAGCACGAATGACACGTCGGTATATCATTGTCGAATTATTATTAAAATTAACTAGCGTACCTTGTTAAATGTAACATATTCAAATGTTGAATACATTGGTTGGTTTAGGTATATCAGTATTGTACAATGTACATACTACATTGACTGTTGAATTAGATTATATGACAATTGGTTTATGTATGAGAATACAGGCGTTATATCATGTTTTATTGAAACTAATAAATAATCATAACACTAGACGATGCGATGGAAGAATTCACAATTAGGTAATAAATAAAGATTATGTACATAAAATCGTGAAATCTTTACAAAATTTCAATTGTTTCTCAAATAAATAATTCCTTCAACATTGTTTTTTTTTATTATTAATAAATGTATTCTTTGTACAGAAACGTGGCTGCTTAGCTGAACACCTCCGATGGGGCGATGCGTTCGCAATCGTGTATTCTGTGTGCGATCGACGTTCGTTCTTGGCTGCGTCTGAGTTGCTAGCGTTGTTGGAACGGACTCGTCTGCCCGGCTGCACTGCTATCACTCTGCTGGGCAACAAACGGGATTTGGAACATGCTAGGTAAGTTAAGGGATTATTATGTATGGGATTTTATTTATGATTTATATGGAGAACATGGAACGTGAATCTTGCGGTGGCATTTGAGTTGCTAGTGTTGAACAGACGTCCGGCTGCGCTACTCTCGCTCAGCGGGACAAAAATTATATGAATGAATTAAGACTATTCTTATTTCCTAATAGCATAGCAAAGAAGCACCTACCTATACCACTAAAAAGTTTGTTAACTTCTATCATCAAATCTTTCATTTAATTTTGCATCTACACCTCAAAGTGTGTCACAATTAGTCGCGTGTAAAACGCAAAAAACCGAGTATACAATATCAAATCTGCGCTGCTTTAAACATTTTCTCTTTACTTATAGTATAGCGATAAACAAGTTTATGTCACGATAGTTTAATAAGTTAACACATTACTTTTACTCAAGCGTCGCGGCGGCGATACTAGAATGTCGAGTGGCGCCGCTCGGCTTTCTTGTCATGCTTTAAATACCGCGGATTAACCGGATTGTGAGCTAATTGTTTACGCATTATTGTAAAATGAAGGATGGTAGCTTTACGGTTTCACGTTGACTACATTTTTTGAATACTGTTACAGGCATTATGAAACTGTAGGAGTATTATGTGCACTTTTTGTTGTGAGATGTAAGCTATATTAAAGTATCTTGTTCTTATTATGTCATTTGTTAGAGTTTATGCGTTATTAGTAACGCTTAATGAGGTACTAGATATTATGAGTCTGTTTTTAAATGTCACGTAAACATAAACATTAAGAAATAAATGAAGAAGGCTCGTTATCACTTTCAATTCCGAAATACTTTCTTTTCCTTATCTTGCTTGTAAACAAGCTTTTCCTGTAATCAAAGAAGCACCAAACCATACTGGTTACGGCGGTAATTGATGGTTAGGTTTTAAAGGGCAAGTTTTGTTTTATTATACTGTTGATACACACGGCAGTTAACAATTTCGTTTCCATAGTTTATTGGAATTTTTATGATCTAAATTAGAGAAACACAAGTGTCTTATACTACAGGATAAAATATTTACAATGCATATCTATTTATTTTGACGAAACCGCTATAGACTAAAGAGCCAAGTTTATACACACCGCGTCTAAATGAAACCATATTCCCTTTTAATTTTTGTTTTAATAAACAGGTGTTTATGGGTGTGGTTGGTGCCTATAAGGTTATAGGCACCCACCCAATAAGTGCTCTGTTCAACAAAATATGTAATATAACTCAAAATATAATTGACCTTTACTTTTTGTCACACAGAGCAGTGAAGACCGAAGAAGGGCAAGAGCTATCCCTCCAATTCGGGTGCCAATTCTATGAGGTATCTGCGGCGGAGTCCTCTGCCGGTGCGGCGCTGGCGTTCCAAGCACTTTTGCGTGAAGCGCGCTCGCTCGCTCTACTCCTCCCGACGCCGAGACGAAAACTCGCTGCCTATTCTGTTTCCAAGGTATTTATCTATATACATGTATAAAAATGAAACCCATTTTCCTTGGTCACGGCATCACGCGTGAACGGGTGGACCGATTTCGATAATTATTATTTTTTATATTCCTTGAAGTACGAGGATGGTTTTTATGCGAAGCCGGGGCGGACCGCTAGTATTTATTATATCTTTAAAATTATTGTTTATTATTTATTAACTAGCTGTATCCGGCTTCCCCTTTACACTGTCGAAGATTGCATAGTTTAGGATTGTATAAAGGGCATACAAACATTCATTTTTATACAGGTATACATTCAAACTCTGCATACTATGTTATATTTAAGTTTGTGAATAGATCAATTAGAGCCAGCGCGCACGAGCAACTTTGTCTCCGCAACTATTTTGTCTCTCCCATCAATTTGTATGGGGAGTTGCGTCGCTACGTGCGCGCACTTTCATACTAGCCCATAGGTGGGAGAGACAAAATAGTTGCGGAGACAAAAAAGTTGCGGAGACAAAGTTGCTCGTGCGCGCACTGTCTTACAATTATTCAAAACTTTGACGACTTGTGACATCTGCCACGGAATAAATAGTCTGCCAACCCGCACTTGGCTAGCGTGAATTATGGCCTGAAACCTTCAGCCCCTGTAATGGAAATATGGTCTGATATTAATGAGTGATATAATATTATGACGACACTAAGATATAAAAAAATTACCTATAGCTTTAAAATAGTGCAGTTATCTAGTTACGCAGTTTAGAAATTTTTACAAATATTTGTAAAAAAAACAATTTTAATTTACGTCAAGAGAAACTTGAGGCTAGGCTTTTTAATGTTATAGATTCCGATTTCGATTCCGATAATCTATTTTTATTTCCACCTTACAACATTCATTTGCATTCAAATAATATAGAGCTAAGATAATCTTCTAATATATAAAAATGAATCGCAAAATGTGTTGGTAAGCAGCGCATAACTCGAGAACGGCTGAACCGATTTCAATAATTCTTTTTTTATTATATTCCTTGAAGTACGAGGATGGTTCTTATGTAGAGAAAACATAAACATGTACCACGGGCGAAGCCGGGGCGGACTGCTAGTAATATATAGAAATGACAGGCAGATTGAAAAACTAATAATAGAATTTTCTTTTGCAGGTAATAGGCACAATCTTAGGTTTGAGCAATAAGAGTGTACGAAAGAAACGACCATCACTAAGCATATGATCTGCTTGTTTTTCTGACTGGCTTTTGTTTACTCCAAGACGGAGTTTATTTTTGCTCTGCAAATGCTTTTAAGAGTTAAGCCAAGGTCGAAAGGACTGAGGCGTACTATGGGCTCTTTGAGATTGAGAGGACTTTTGAGGATTTTCAAGATGGACTGGCTACGCTACTGCAGTGGTATATTATTGGACAAAATTGCGAGCTTTTCGCCTTTGTTACATTTGTAATTTAAGATTTTTTTGTATTCATGTTCGTAAGGCGTGTCCTTACATAATATGTTTATTGTTTATGTCTGTATAAATAGTTTTTTTTTAATAACAATGTGTACCTTAATAGACAATACTTGGTAACAGTAATATTTTTATAAAATTGCCTTAATGTTTTTGAATAGTTTCACTATAAATACCCACTTTAAGTCACATTTTAAGTAAATATAGAAATCGTTAATGGTATCTACTTCTATAATTGTATCAGTAATATATATTTTTATAAATAATAAGTTGATCCCACCTGTGTGATAATATTAAATATTATTTAAAGACTGTAATTTGAATCGTGGACCATTTGGGGTGCAATTTTTGTAGTGTAATGTTATTATACCTTCTCCACTATTATATTAATAGCGTCGTTAACATTTACTGTGAAATTTATATTATTGTGTATTATGTTTAATAAAATGTTTGATAAAAAATATATTTGTTGTTTTATCCTACTTCACCTAGTTAATATTTTCGTCACAAACTCTATATTATTTTGCAACTGAAATTTAAGTTTCAAATCCGCGAAACATAAAACGGCATTGTCGAAAGTGCATTCAATAATAATCATATTTTACCCCTATAAAAGTGGTCAATTGCTCAATGTACAGTTACCATAACAGCTGCGAAACGAGGCGATATTACTGACTCTTGCTTTCGTATCGGAACTGGAGTAGTGCACTTTTACTAAAGAAAGACATTAATTACTGTGACAACACACACTAATTAAACGGCGCCGACGAGACCCGTCGTTGGCGTCACACCAGCGTTCACATACTCTATGAGCTTACAAGTTTCGTCTCAAACACGCAATCAATAAAACATGGGAAGAGAAAACAGCATTCCGGCTACTTTAATAAACATTCATTTACTTGCAAATTCACCGAGTACATGCCTTACCCACGCGGGATTTCATTAAGGCTTTGCTATGGGCAGTTCAGTTTCCGACAACTCGGTAATTGTATTATGAATGCTCGATACAAACTATTGTCCTCATTAATTAAGCCGATGTTCTTGCTTATTGGAAAGTTGGAACACGACGATATGATCTGTGAATGTACCCTTAAGTACTTCGAGTTACCAGGCATAAATTTTAGTTTGAGCAATGTACGACTCGGTACTCGGATGCCAATAATGGTATGCATCAAGAGGGCTTAGTACATACATAGATTGACGCCTTTCACCGATCAATAAAGATCCACTTTTCTATTTATGGTAGCTTCTCAGATTAAGGCGAAACTCTTGTGAAACACGCATGCGGAAAATACTATCTCCATACTTATAGATACGGACATGCAGAGACCAATGATTTCATATATTGAGAACTCAGTATACTTAATAGGCTCCTTGTTAATGCGGCGTGTGTCATAAATTACATTAAACGCTTATAACTGTAATGAATACAATCGGATAAATCATTTGCAATTTATGCATGTACTCACTTTTGACCTTCCTCAATTGTACATCTTATTATGCCTCAACTTTCTTCACCATGACGATATGAAGTAATAGGTAAGTTTGGAAATGTATTTAAATGTTAAATTACTGAATGAATAATTATATACTTTTAAGTTTAAAACACTTCAAGTGGTAATGCAACTGTTGCTATAATTACTACAAGTTATCTTGGTGGTATTGGTAATTAGCTAGTCTAAAATTATAGATTTTAAACAACATAATACTCAAACAAATTTTTACTGAATTATTTGCTGTTTTAAGTAAAATATCATAAAGTAGAAATAACTTGGACAGACAGTCGAGTTTATTTTTGTTCAGACTGTTTTCATTGAACATCTTTTGTTTTTGTCTTTAAGTGTGTATTGTTCAAACAAATCCCTTGAGTTCATCTCGATTCTTGAGCAAACACTCAACTTAAGGTATTGTTGGGTTTTAAAATATAATTTTTAAATAAAGGGTTTATCTTTAAGTCGTAAATTTCAACTCGAATAGGTATCGAGCTTCACGACCATAAATGGAAGAATAAATATGTCATTACATACAAACAACAACTTAAATAAAATGATGGGTTTATTACTGACTTCAAATTGTATTTCATAAGTCTAATGGTATAATCTACAATATAGAATAATGAGGCTATTCACTAGCTCACACTCATGAACCATTTCTCCAATTTAATTTATAACCTTGTTATTGTTCGCAAAACGTCTAACAATAACGATAGCACCATAACCACGTAACACGATGAATTGCACAACAAATGCCTATTCCATAACGAATGTCACGTCATCATCGTTTTGTTGCGAACATGTCTATTCCTTGTTGGAGATTGATGCCGCACCACCCACAAGACCTCAACAAGAGGGTTTTAAATTACTCGTATTCATTTGAGTTGCCTACATCAATGTACTGCGGATGTGATAAATGCGTCCCTTTTCAGAGCCTGTCAGGAATGGACGCGGCATAACAAGCCGGTAATTACGATTCTATGCAAAATGTACAGAAAATATTCCTAGGCAAATTTTACTGCCGTGCGAGAATAAGAGATAAGTGACTATTGATTTTCGAGAAAACTGTTAATTTCCTAGATATTGCCGAGCTTCCGTGTTCGGTGATTTATCAATAGTTAGGACATCATTAACAGTATTTGATACTTCTTCAAGTGTGTGATTATTGCCATACAATATGTTTAGGTAGACTCACATATTAGCACTTTATTTTAATAAATCCATTATATCTTTAGATATACTATTAAAAGAAGATCATTTGCAATGTGTCCGACTTTTCAACACTTTACAAATTCTAATACGGAGCTATTATATTGATTACTAGCGGTCCGCCCCGGCTTCGCCCGTGGTACATATTTACGTTTTCTCTACATAAAAACCATCCTCGTACTTCAAGGAATATAATAAAAAAAGAATTATCGAAATCGGTTCAGCCGTACTCGAGTTATGCGCTTACCAACACATTTTGCGATTCATTTTTATATATAAGAGATATATATATGTATATATAAGTTTTTAATATAAATGCCACTTAGAAAAAGTTATGTGTTGTCATAGTAACTCAATTAATATCTCTTCCTGACTGTAATGGCTTATTTACCCCCCATAACTCAGCGGACTGTATCACGATTGGTCATAAATTAGTATTATGAAGTCAAGTGTCCTACTAATGTGAAGTAATGGCTGAAAACAGCGATTGTTATATAAACAATAACTACTGCTTGAAATTTAGAGTAATAAATAAAAGATAATAGTGATAAAAGATAGTAAATAGAACGGAATATAAAGTAGATACCTACTTTAGCAACAATTTAAGCAAAGTCCAGTATTAAATACTTTTGTGTTTCGCAGTCCGCAGCCGACGTTATTAAAAAGTTACTTTCACGATTGCATTCGGAATGTTTTAAACGTTTATTTCACTTATGCAATTGCAGTTTTATGGCATTTTTACATAAATTCATATCTGTAGTAATATAAGAAACATAAAATTTTAATATTATAATTTCTGGTTAGTTACTTATTCATAAACTATTATAATGTTTCATAACATCAGTATGCGATGCATATAAAACTAATATCGTAGGTCGTCGACGTCATTAGTCATCACTCATCATACATGTAAAATGTCTGGAATTTCCCCTATGTCTGGACAGACATGAAATTCCATACATTATTTATGAATCGCCCACAGGTCACAATAAAATAACAAAGCTTAATAATAAACAAAATCTGTTTGATTAAAGTGCGAGTGGAAAGTCGATTTGAAATGCGATAGCATAACCATAAAATCAATATGACTTTGTAAGCTTTAAAATTGTTCACTTATTAAAGACAATCATAAAATCTTTTATATACACTAATTTTTCGCATTCTATTTAATGTATCCGGTGTCATTCATATGCCATATTACCAATAGCTAATGAGGCATGCTAGTTACTCGCCTAGAGATATTCTAGTCAATACAAACCTCATAACAATCACACGCTTGATTAACTCAATCAAACAGTGTCAACAGCTTCTAGGTTTGTACTAAGCGCAATTATAACCAGTGTTAAATATTTTGGCACAAGCGAAGTGAATTGAAAGTCATTTGTACTCGTCACTCATAGTTTGTTATGATTTGTAATCGTAAATCACACAAGTGGAACGCATTTTGGTCACAGAAGGTCAATAGAGCGGATGGAAAATACAAATATGAGGTTAATTATAATATTTTGGTCTATAGTCTCGATGTGATAAGTTATAGTGAATGCAATGTGATTAATAATATGCATGTTATAATAGTAGAAATGTAATTGCAATGGTTTATTATTACTTGTTGGGTTTTATAAGCGAGTAACTTGAGCCAGTAAACAAGCAAGTGCCAATCAGTGAAAAATTTCCTCCAAAATTTTTTATGCGGAAGGGCATTTGGATTTTTTGTTTCGCAAAGATGGTAAATCATTAAAAAGACATTAAGTAAATCTACACTGTATTGGATCGTGCGAACATGCATACAACATAATAAAAAAGGCCATTAGCTTTCTAAATCTCAACCGAATTAAATTACGAATTAGTTGAGACGATCCTAAAGGCTAAAATTACACGCAATATTTTATTCCGCCTATAATTTCAACATCTACAATTTAAAAAAAGTTACATCCTTGATCCGTCCAGTGAAACTAATTTATTATTGCGGAACAGGAATTCTAAATAATTTGTACCTAACATCTCTGAGCGTTTAATAACGTTTTCAACGTATGAATTGTGATACAAGTGTGTTCATATAAATTCTGATGTTAGAATTCATATTTTATAAATAACCTCAACATAATATGTTTATATTTAAAATTTCTCGTTAATATTGAAATAGACATATGATTAACGGATTGAGACATTTATTATTTAACACGCAGTAAATTTTTGTTCGGAAAAACAAAAGTGGTTTGCATCACAGGTTGTAAATTATGTTATTAGGCACAATATCAAGTGGAATACATAAATACATATTAAATGATATAAAAACATCGGAAACATTCGACGCATCTCATCGTATAGCAACAATTTCGCAAACCGGTTTATTAGCATTTGATTGACAGAGCCGGGATGAAAAGAGTTCATATCCGTAATGAAGGTGTGAAACTTCATTTTAATAAATGCCTCATGACTCAGAATTTGTAGCGCCTGTGGCGAAATCGAGTCATTTATTTCTAGACTAGGCCAGGTTAGATTCTAATAAATAAACCGAGTGTCGGCCGTTGCAATACAAATGGACAGCATTATAATAAGAGTTGTTTTAAAAAAATGGTTGTCGAGCCTGACTATTGTGATAAAATGGGAGCATTATTTGTTTTGATTTGTAGGATCACCTTTAGCAGGAAGTAATTAATCCTACGTCTTATTTATCATGTTTCAGACGCAGCAGGTGACTGCGCAGTTGGCTTCCTGGAACGCACACTCGTACAATGCTTTGAAGATCATAGCGCACGGACGCAACGATTAGCGATTTAATCTTAAGAAGTTTAAAACTTCGTGATGAATTTATATAGGTTATTTATATTTATTGGCTTTTTTGTTTCTTTGTGACTGTGTTTATCTTTATCTTGCGGTACAATCGTAAATTAAACGGTTCATTAAAATCCTTAGCTATTCTAGTTAATTGGCAATGACAAATTTGGCAACAATTCAGCACAAAATGCGCTATGAATTAAGAACCTTCATGATTCTATCTAATGTTTTAGAACTGACTATCCCTTACTGTAAAAAATATTACAGCTAAAATTCCCTCGTCGCCCTCCGACCTTTACTTACATCTCATCCTAAGTATTGTAACAGTTCTCAAAAAATAAACAAAACATTACTCCTTGTAACCGTTACCAACATCGCTACTGTTTCTCGCGATCTACACGATAAGCTTGCATGTTACAATTTTATATAATTCTTAGAACTTCGCTCACCGTTGCGCGAATAGAAAATACAGACACATAAATTTTCAACGAAGTTCAGTACTCAGTTATGTGACCTGAAAATTTGAAATTTAATTTATTAATGGCGAAATTGTCCTGGATAATGCCGTTATATGCGATTAAAGCATCATGTTACATACATTTTCATTACCATCCGCAAATGGATGCACCATTTAGGATATGAAGTAAAATACCTGCAAATGGTTACTGAATATAGGTTTTAGAACGTCTTGTCTACCCGGATTCTCACAGCGAATTATACTACGATTCGAAGAAAAGCTAATTGGCGTATTGGTATAAAGGATATAAAGAATTCGACCGGCATTTGTATTCGTTAGAGACGTCGGTACGGATGACGAGATTGACGAGGGCTAACTGGGATACTCCAACTTATCGACATCTAGTACTAGCAGCATCAGACAGGGCTTAATAGGAGCCGTGTAGCAGGACTAGACTCGTATGGACTGCGCTATTATATCGCATACCTTCACGGTTACTGTTCTAATGAAGCGACCTCGGCTAAGCTTTCCGTTATATTTGAATTAATTTGTGCGGGTTTATAATATTAATAACTAGGTACATATCTATATTGTAAATTATAAGATGTATTTAATGTTTCCGAACCAGTGGTAAATGGTAACTACCTATATCATTATTTTTCTATATATTTTGACTATTCGATAGTGCTTGTAAACGAAGTCTAGTTGAATGAACAAATCTTTGAGTTTGAATGTAAGTATAAAAAATGAAAATATAATAATGCCTTTACACATTACGTTGTGTCCTGTTCATTGTAGTGAATTAGGTCACGCTTGCACTGAAGACAATCCATATGAAATATGTTGTAACTTCCCTTAGTATCAGGTTCGGTTCACACGGTATCACACAGTTCGTTAGAGCCAGGAAACTATTCGCCTGGACCTCCTGTGTTCCATATGTCACAATTTCCTTTAAGTAACATTGTATTTGCTACGAGATGCAGATGTTTGGCACACATAATCACGCAATGTTTTTGCCTATAGTCAGTCAAAAGGAAGCAGGAAGCAATACTTTGTAATTTTCACAATCAATCATACTATAATCACTACATTTTCAGTAAACTCAGTTCGTCGACATTGTATTTCTGTTCCATAGACATTATTTACGCATTTGTTTAGTACATCCATCATGCAACGCTAGACACATTATAGAAAATTGCTTTTTAATAGGTTAAAAGACGGATGCAAACAGGCACCGGCTTAAGACAAGTGCTTGATGATAGTGGACACTAAACAGCCCTTAAACGGCAACTAGTAGAATGTTCTGCCGTAACACTGAGCGCACTCTACGTAACGTGTATGAAAAAGTTCAGCGAATTCTCCATCATATATAAGCATTTATTACCGTTGTTAACTATACTGCTAGGTCTCGATGATGAATTTCGTAACTCATTAAGGAAAACGCGCATCTGACCTCCATATTAGTAGGACAAATGAAAGCGTATTAAACGATCGATACTTGTCAATCATGCGTTTTATTATGAGCCCGTACACTTGGTGTCTGAAATTTTAAGCATCATTACAGTGACTGGGGGCCATAGCCAACGTCTAAATTGGAAATTACACCGGGCTGTCAATATAATAAATGAACGTACTCGGTTTCGATGATGCGACCCACATGGGACTGACGGGAAGGTGATCGGAAGTCATACAAACTTGACCCCGAGCGATGTCGACGGTGAAAGTGTACGGTAGCAATATTATAATGGATTCGTTCGAGCCGCATTACTTTTCAGGCCAATGTGCACTTGCGCTTTTAATTTTTGAAGGTAAGAGTCGTAATTACCTTTATGTGGGTTGTTGAATCTTCATTACTCTTCCATTAATCATATATGTTTACCTTGCAGTCAGGATCTCCTTTTTGTAAGTGAATTATAGGTCATTTTTGAAATTCCACCCACAAAAAATGTAAATTTAAAAGCTTGGTGATTATGCATCGATTGAAGGTGATATAAAGAATGGAAGTACATATTTACATATTTGTGAAATAAGTTTGGGTACATAATATGAATGTTGTTTAGATTGAAATGTTTTTTTTAGCATTTCTAAAATAACATAACATAATAGTAGTTAAAAAAAATAACATTATAAATATTAATTCTTACGTTTTTCTTACTTTAGATTTACTATAGCTGCGTGAAGTACAAATTATATTATATGAAATAAACAGGGCATTATCTCCATTGTATACCAATTACCTGTGAAAAATGCCTTACAAATTGATATCAGAACCTTTATTATTCACCGATAAGCACTTAAATTACTCGATAAATTACGAGTAAACAACTTTCCAAATAGAGGTAATTTAAAAGAAATATTTTTAACGTCGTTCTTCTTAGATCTACGCGGGTAATTTAACATTAAGAGAGAGATTAAGCTACTTTAAAAAAATTAATACTTAAATATCAAAGACTTACATACAAACATAAGTTTTTGGAGGTTTTTGCAGTAGACCAAAATTTTAACATCCATACTAATATTATAAATGCGAAAGTAACTCTGTCTGTCTGTCTGTTACTCAATCACGCCTAAACTACTGAACCAATTTGCATGAAATTTGGTATAGAGATATTTTGATATCCGAGAAAGGACATAGGCTATTTTTTATCTCGGGAAATAGGATAGGTTTTATCCCGGGAAATAGGATAGGTTTTATCCCGGAAATCCCACGGGAACGGGAACTATGCGGGTTTTTCTTTGACTGCGCGGGCGAAGCTGCGTCTGGAAAGCTAGTAAGTAATATATTACAAGTTTGTAAGGAAATGTATAATTTCTAGGAAATACTTCTCCTATTTGATAGAGTAAAGATAGAGCTACCGCACAGTATTTTTTTGACCCTTCTTTTGCGACAGCCTAATTTTATTGAATGAATGTATGGATATATACATGACAAACGCAAGAGTAAAACTCCCATGAAGCTCACTATCATACTTTTCGAAAAAATTCAATCTGAATAAAAAGTACCGGTATTTTATATAATTCAATTTTAATTTTTTATTAATTTTTCTACCATTATAACACATTTTTTTGCATTGCGAGCGTCAAGGCTAGCCATAGGGCCAATTTTCGATCCATTCGGGGAAGAGCTGTGACTTCGCAATTTCGAGATAATCGCATAAATAACAAAATTTCATTTCTTTTTTTGTGACTGAACTTTTAAGAATAGGCAAATTATTTTTACTTCAAAACATAGTTATATGTATGGACTACTTCCACAAAAAAAACCGATCGCGAAAAGAGCGGGATTCGCGAGATATTAATTTCTGAAAAAGTACCGGTTCTTTAACGATTTTTTTGTATAAAATCCTAAATCACACTTTATCAATATTTTTATTTCATACTTTCATATAAAGGTAAGTAGGTACCCCAATTACTATTTCTTTTCTTTATTTATATACTTATACCACATTATACTATGAAGAGGATTACATAAATTTGTAAGTTTCCTTGTTTGTAAAATTATTAAAATAAACTTGACCTTGGATTTGGCAGGAAAAAATATGTAGCTAAGGGAGTGAAATGAAATGTGAAAATGTCTAAACTAAAAATACGTCATTTTCATTTGTTAGAATGAGTGAACTGTCTTCAATTTCAGTACAATATGATTCTTCTTCGTTGTGTTCATCTTCTTCTTCATTAAATTGAAATGGTTTCAACATTTCGATAACAGCAGAGGGCAAAGGCAATTTTTTCATACTGTTTTGGCGCATACTCAAACGTGTATTCGATATAACTGGATCGGACGATTCCAATGCCCTATGAAATAAGTCTTCCATTGTGTGTTTTCTGTCGTCTTTTCGGCTGTGATGTTCGCGGTCATATCGCCAATATTTATTTCTGGACTCTCCAGCTTGTTCGGATAAAACACCTACGGGCAGTACCGAGTTTTCTATAATTTCTTGGCCGTGAATAAGGATTTTGTGCATTGTCGTCGTCATGGGGTGCCAGTTGTAATTAGCTACATATTTTTTGGCTAAATTTCTGCAAAAAATTCCGAACTTCGTTGAGTCTACCGGTAGACCGCAGTTAATTGCCACTAAAATTACGTGTATGTCATCTACAAGCCATCTACTTATTCCTAATATGTCTGCAAATATGCCGCGACTTTCCTCATTAGCGAAAACTCTTCGAGCAGTATTTCCGTCATTAGTTGTTCCAGAGTTCGGACGTACAACATCTACTAGTATACCCAGACGATCCCGTATTTGCGCCTGAATTGTTTTTTTTCGGTCTTCAGTAATTATGCCCGCAGGTGACAACTTTGAGACTCGCCACTGTCTTACTCGGGGGTCATTTTTGTATCCCAAGTGGAGTAAGAACTCTAGAAATCTTATAAATGCATGAAGAGGGCTCAGACCATTTTTTATAGCTTCTTTATTAATTTGTGTAGAGAACGCCAAATCCAGGTCATTGAATTTAGTTGCTGTCAACCCGCAAATTGGACACCTTAGTTGAGAAAAGGTATTGTTGATGATATTGTACACCTTGCCATCTATTATACTTAATGTAAGATTACAAATAGTTTTTACTATGAAGCCTTTTGATGTGGCTGCTGCGATAGGGGACAAATTTTTTAATTGTTGTTCAACGTACTGTTTTTCTCTGAGAATAAGAGACTTTGACTCTTTTCTATATTGAATATGTAGAGGCCTGCAAGAGCGATATGATTGAGGTGTTGGATTTACCCAGAGAATTTGACTGCTGCACGTTTCCATGACCTTTAATGGTACGAAGGTTGTGGCAAATATAGTATTTTCATCATACAAAGGATCTTGGGGTGCCTTCTGCTTATATAATGATTGGCCTGTGCTGCCGTCAAAGCCCCAAGAGCCTTCAAATTTACAAGACAATTCGTCCAAATCCATTCGTTCGCAATACGCATTAATGACATCATCACAGAGACTTACAATTCTTTTAAATGTGTGTGCAAGCAGACCTTGTAGCGAAACAGAAGCTTCAACTTCATTTGCCAAGACTCCATCCTCTGGGTAACACTCCAGTTTTGCTTTTGCTACAAGTCTGTACGGTGGAAAAGCTTTAAAACCTCTTTTATTTAAATCTTGTTGTAAAAATTTATATGTTTCGACACTATATTTTCGGTCAATAAGTATACCAAGCGCTTCTTCTGGAGAGTATGGATTACTGTACTGATTTATTTTTGCCAACACTTCAGTTGATTTATTTGCAGACTCCAAACATATCTTTATCACAGCTTCTAAGTCATGGGCACTTTTTTTGCTTAGTTTTTTGTTGTCATGAGATTTAATGACTTTAGTAAATGATGAAATCAGTTTTGCTGATGGTTCATTCTGAATCAATAATTCTAGTGATTTTTGTTTTCTAAGTTGCGTTCGTTTATGAAGTTTTGCATATTCTTCATCTTTATTACAACAGGCAATTTCACGCAAGACCAAGCGATGAGGATCGGGAACTATTGGGTGTTCATCGGCTACCTCAGATGGCACGTCCAAAACCATAGGCGATACATCCAAGACGGCAGGTGGTACATTCACAACCTCAGAAGGTTTCGAAATGACATCTTGAGGAAGATCATTTATAAAAGGCTTATTCAACCAAGCGTTATTTTTTTTTCGAAATTGTGACAAAATTCTGTTGCTATCGTTATATCTTTTCTCAACTTTGTTGATAAAACGGTTTATAGCAATGTTAAAATTTTTCTCCTGTGGTTCTGAAAGGGGTGTATTTAATATAGTTGCAAAAATCGATTTTACAAAAATATTCCTTTCCGATTTGGATAAGTCAAACGGTTTTCCATAGCGACCATGGAGTTTTTTACTCTCTTGATCCAGATATATGTATATATCATATCGAGTTAGTGTATGGCAGCCTGTTTCTACATCTAGCCTGTATGAGGCCACCTCCGAAGGATAAGAGGTTCCAGCTACAGCGTTATCCATAGCCTTTACGTATACAAAACTGTATGAATGGCAGTGAAAGTATTTAATCAAATAAAATAATTGGATTAAAGAAATTAAAAAACAAAGTAAAAAAGAAAAGTCAAAAATCAACAACCAATAAATGGCTTTACAAAACGAAATAGAAGATTTAATTAGGGTTTTGACCCACAACCAACCAACTGAAACGGTTGGACCGATAAAACCAACCGATTTTTCGTTTAAAGCGGATAAAACGCTAATTCAACCAACCTTACTTTTCAAACTACCAACTTTACTTTTTTTTACTTATTTCTCCAAACCAATTAACCCAACTCATGGAAATCAGCTTACATCTTATATGTAACTAACAAAACATTTCAATAGCGCGATTCAGCGCGCAAAAGCGCCCTCTAGTCTGGATTGCGAAAACTCCACACACCCCGATAATGTCAACTAATAAGTTGAAATAAATAGTCGTAATCTTGATATCTAGTGCCTAGAGAAAGCAATTTCAATTGATGGATGAGTTGAATAAAAAAAATTTGAACTATTTATTTTTATTTATCTAATTAAATGTCATCCGACCAAACAAATAGAGAATTTATTGAAAGTCTTTTAAAGCAAAAACATTTTTATTATAACACCTTATGTCGCGATAAACGCTAAATAACATCAATAAAAAAATAATTAAGATTAATTTGTAAATGATGTAATTTTACTGCATAAAGAAATTTTGTTTAATTTTAACTCAATTTTTTTTATAACTTTTTTATTTTTTATATTTTGTTATAGACACTTCAATTTACTAACAATATGTCTCATCAAATTTTCTGTAGTATTCCGTCATCTGAGAAACGCAACTCTATATAAGTTCAATTTATATTGTGGATTTTATACAAAAAATTCGTTAAAGAACCGGTACTTTTTCAGAAATTAATATCTCGCGAATCCCGCTCTTTTCGCGATCGGTTTTTTTTGTGGAAGTAGTCCATACATATAACTATGTTTTGAAGTAAAAATAATTTGCCTATTCTTAAAAGTTCAGTCACAAAAAAAGAAATGAAATTTTGTTATTTATGCGATTATCTCGAAATTGCGAAGTCACAGCTCTTCCCCGAATGGATCGAAAATTGGCCCTATGGCTAGCCTTGACGCTCGCAATGCAAAAAAATGTGTTATAATGGTAGAAAAATTAATAAAAAATTAAAATTGAATTATATAAAATACCGGTACTTTTTATTCAGATTGAATTTTTTCGAAAAG
Organism: Colias philodice; assembly: GCF_061535455.1. Taxonomy (NCBI): domain Eukaryota; kingdom Metazoa; phylum Arthropoda; class Insecta; order Lepidoptera; family Pieridae; genus Colias; species Colias philodice. The sequence goes on along the minus strand of NC_143095.1, from coordinate 4,143,549 downwards.
TATGATAGTGAGCTTCATGGGAGTTTTACTCTTGCGTTTGTCATGTATATATCCATACATTCATTCAATAAAATTAGGCTGTCGCAAAAGAAGGGTCAAAAAAATACTGTGTACCGGTTCATAAATAGATCATTCAATGGCTGTAAATAAAATTTCTGAGGTTTTTACCTATATTATAATATTATATCAGCAATGCTCTTCTTGAGCGTTCAACTATTTTAAAATAATATAAAAAAAATCAATTCAACTATATCTCTATAGGTCAAAAATATGTCGCTGTAACAACGCAGGAATAATATTATTACACTAGTACATAATAACAGAAATTCGATATTCTCCGAATAAATAAGACAAGGATATTTTAACGTTTATCATTACCAATAGGTATATAAAATTATATTTGCTCTGGATACTTTCGCGTAATAAAACTTTGGAATTTATTAAAGTTGTCGTCAATAGATGTCTGTAAAGGTACCAATATATTTTGCAATTTTAGTACCGATAAATGCTCGAAGAAATCTGGTGTAAGTATTGTTATTTTTATTATTTCAGAACAATAATTAAATTTGTCACGGGTGACCATAAACATTAATTGAAGTTAGTATTAATAAACGATTTATACTTTTTACTGGATTTATTTTGGGAGCCTTTCCACTTAATATTACCTTCTTCGCATCTGTACTAAATTTAAAGAAGCTGAAGCTTAGACTGCGAGCTTTGGTCTCGTGTAAAAATTTGACCGATTGGGATAATTTGTTTTGTACCTATTATTGGGATGGTTAAGATAATTCAAAGATGCAGAGTTCACCATACTGTGCAATAATTAAGTTCTATGTTATAAGCTTCTTCTAAACTGTATCTTTTGCAAACATAGTCTTTGACACATTTCCTTTTGAATTTTTAGCAGTTAAAACTACACAAACTGCAAAACGCGATGTTTTTATTTACCATTCAAGAGGTCGTTGACTGAGGAACGGCATCGTGACATTTGTCAGATTATAATTTCATGTCTAGGTGTGTCCATGACCATTGTATCTTTCATTCATGATGCGAAACACAATTTCGTGAAATAACAAGATGCTATCTTTGGACTAATCTTATAATTCCTAACATGTTCAGTCGTTTTGATTATTTGTATTAATTTAAACATAGGTAGTTAATATGTATTAAAGTCCACGACAAATACAAAATACAAAAAGTTTTAAATACAAAAAGCCATCTTGATCAATTCTTTCAAAAATTTTGAATTTTTTTATGATCTGGTCTGGGTCTGCATCATAGTTATACAATGGTATTATCTATATTGAGTGAAACAGGTAAGGAGATCAGAAAGCTATGTATTTTTCTATAATGCCAATTGTGTAAATCAAAACTATTCCAAAGACATATCCCGTTACGTCACTTACGAGTCAAAACTTACTCGAAGATTGTCACATTGCAGCAGTTTCATCCGGTAGCAAATAACCCAAGGTTAAACATATGCAGACAAATTTTTATAGCCATAACATATCTCATACACCATTCATGTAAAACTTGGTCATTATTAATAGAATATGAATGAGGCGAGTGCGGCTCTGTCGCGCCAGAAATAACCTCAACGACTTAATAATGTAAATGTATGCGCCTGTGCCGGCCCGTGCACCGTTGGGATTTAGCCACGTTTCTATGCGCCGTGTGGGCGTAAGGGGACATTCATAATATTTACAGGTGAGGTACAAAGTGAAACACTGTAATCTCATTATAGTTCAGGACAAGAAAGGAACTGTGAGAAAAGGGGCAATTCAGCTATGCTAATCTTAAGATGTGCTTTCTTTTGTGAGTTTATAGTGCAGACAATGAGGCCAATGAATGATGTTATTATGTTTACGAGTTTAATTATATGTATATGATTATATCCACAGTAGAAATTATCTAATTGAAAATATCTCTATAACGTTAATTTATCTAATTACTTAAGAATTGGTTAGTATGTAGGTTCGAAGATATTGTTAAAAATAATTGAACAAAACCCTTAGTAAATTATTTGTATACGTGTAATTTTTTCGTTCGTTTATCGTCACAAATTAGCCGTAGCCATCTTATAAAATGGAAATGCCCTGGTTGTTCATATCCACAGATCACAGAAACTAAAGGTTCATTTATCTATAAAATATAACTTATCGGACAGACCTCATAATAGTACCTCCATTCAAAAACCTTGTTTCAAATGAATGAATACGATTGTAATGTGTTGTATAAAAAGTGTCATATGTGTTTAAATTGCTTGTATGTTCGCTTCTTTATTGCTTTTAATCGACAGGTCTATAAATAATGAGGTAAAAAATATCAATGAAGTAACTTGGTTATCATAATAGATTAGGCTATTGATCAAGCCTTGATAAGCGTCTATAGCTGATATCAGGTAACGTGTCCTGAATCCTGATAGTCTATTAGCCTGACAAGGACCGGATCTGCAACATTCTCGCCATATCCGTTCTAAGCTTCTAACATAGCAAAATAAAATAGAAATATTGAACAAATATATCTATGATGATGCAATCCATTCGAGAAATGGCATTTCACAAGTGCGCAGTTATAGCAAAATTTAAACTGCAAATTGCCGTGTTTGTAGGCGAAAGTGTTCAAACGCATGTCCGCGGTGACAACAATGAATAAGTGAAAGCATTGATGGATAGATTTGTTATATTAACCAATAACCGATAACAGCTTTATTGTTTGTGTTTGCTCAGGGTTCGCACTGCTTAATCCACTCGGTTTACGTCTGAGCACGTTTGCTACGCTCGCCGTACTTTATTTATATTTAAGGCTTTAACATGACCATTGACCATCATTGACTCAACTGAGGCCTGGCTATAGTATTAAATAAAGTAAAATTTACACAATAAAACACGCCGCTATGAGACACAATAAACCGTATCGTATCTCGGTTGTTGTATTAACACGCGTGATGAAAGTTTAATGTAATTTCTTATCAATTTGATAAATACATATAGCAATGGTAATATTTCAAGATATGGGAGATGGAATTGCAATACAAAAGTCATGAACGAGACGTGTATAGTGTAGAGGTATAGTGGTATAGTGAGACCATTAAAGCGACGAGAGACGATCCGAATGCGATGTCGTGGATTGCTTACGCAATTAAGATGCAGTGCTAGATCTTATCAAAGTCGCCCTCGTACTACAATACAAGGGCCAACTGTGCCCATAAATAGCTATACAATCTTATCGTTCCTCTTTTTATCTAGTATTTTTTTGTGGTACCTACTATGTTTATGATACTTTTATCTCATTTTATGAAAATTACTACACGTTGAACGAATGGACACGTTGTTTTTTGTTAATTTTATTTTTATTGCTTTTTTATCTGATTTTCAATTTTACATTTTATGTTTGAATGTATCTTCTTAGTACATCAATAATTTATAATTAATTTGCCTAGATACGTTATTTAATTCGTGTATATTATTCAATTTATGACTATAATATTTCTATAATATTTTATTCTCGCATTTTTCATCAAATTCATGTATGTAGCAACAATATTTAATTATTTTCTATATTATTTGTGACACCAACATTATGCAAATTATATAACGTTAATCATATTTCGCAAGACATTTATCTGATAAAGAGATAACATCTCGGAATCATCCCGTCGAGTATCTGCCGAGGCGGTGAAACACGTAACAGATAATATAATCAAGAAAAAGTAAATAATTATTTTCTGTAATGAAATAAGACAATTTTTTCCCCATAAGAATTTACCAACAATTCAATTCAGTCTTACTGAGATTTTAATTATTTTCAGACAATTTGACCTTTATAAGTATCAACCACAAAAATTATACTATTTATCTCTACTGATTAAAACATTTCTTTACTCGGCAAATTATTAACTCGGTTTATTTATTCCAGTAAACACTTTCATGATTTACTTAACTACCGTGAATTGATAAATTTGTATTCAGATGGACTGTAATAAATTTTAATCAATTAACTTTCAAAACAAGATATCTCACGTCAATATAAAAGGTAAAAACGTTAAATATTTATGTACGACTATTAATTAAACGTCACAATAACATAAAGCGTTAATAATATTGATTAAGTATTTCTGCATTAAGTGCAAAGCGACACATAAAACGAGCATGGTAAATATAGAGTCGTAACATGAATAGTGCGCAATCTATAAATAAACTTCACAGTAAATAACCACAAGGGATTCAAAGCAATTCCAGCGAATGTCGATCAAACCGCCTCGGGAAAACATCTCATTATAGTATTGCGAGCATTGAGTATCGCAAATAGGTGCAAAATTACGCACGCCACGCAATTTATCAAAGCCGCGCTGTTTCAATGCATTCACACATCAAAAGGTCTTTTTGTTCAAGAATTTTCTTACACCACCGAGTGAAACTTGAATGTTTTCGTAATTATGCTTAATACCGTCCTTAAGGCTATACGGAGCGTTTTCAATATGATATTTATTTAATTTAAGCTTCACAGAGTTCCCTAGATGTTATCTTGTCACGCCTGTGCTCATTGTGCACTAGTATTAACTGCTTTGAGCTTTTATTGTAGAAAAAAGGACTCGAGAGCATTTGTGGGTTTTGTATAGCGATAAAAAGAAGTAAGGTAGGGTAAGTAATTGTGTGGGAAGCTACATTCTTTTAGAAGGCTGTACTGAATTAAATAATTTAGTGGTGAAGACCTCATTCTTTGAATACTTGGAAGTTGGAAGGTTTTTGTAATGTTTGCTTAAATTAAAAGAATGCAAAATATATTAAGTGAATTTTTGAAAGCAAAACATGATATTGTTATTATCTTTGAAGCAGCGATACGTCTTACAAAGACATGGGTTAAGTAATAAGATATCGTGACAGACGAGCCATGTACAATTGCAATGACAAGACATGAAATATTTTGCAATGTACATATTGCTGTGGTTATGTAGAGGTGGTCCGTCAAGGGGTTGTTCATAATAACTGCAGAATAACAAAATTAATTTCTTATAAATAATTTTAAATTTTTATTAAAGGTAACCTTTTAATTAGCGTTCATATTTGTAAACATTAATTAGCTGTAAGGTAGGTACCTACCCATGTTTCACTTATTATATTTCCAAAACAGCATTGTTATTCATACGAAAATTAAACATTATGCGCATAAAAAGTCCCTGATTTTATAATATTCCGGATAAAAATATTATTTGTATCTGCTTACCTACCTAACTCGTACAAATAGAAAAAATTAATAATATCAATACCAGATAATAGGTATAGTACTAAGTATACTAAGAATACATTACTTATACATAATATTTAGGTGAGCGAAATAGATTGAAGATGTTTTTGAGTACTGCTTAAGTAGAGTGTTTTTTATAATCTTAATTAAATAATAGTCTAGATATAGAAAATATTATGTATTCTCAGGATAAAAAGAAACATTAGTACCGTTATGAAGACGTAAAACCTCATTAACATCGTGCATAACCTGAACGAGATTAAAATATCGGCTATATCTATTCATAGATTACTTAATATCAATATACAATATTATGCAAATAATGTCTTGTATAACAAACGAAAGTCAGGCAGGTAATGTACTGTCGGATGCAGTTAATGAGTGGCATTTTCGGCACTCACAGTTCTGTCAGTTTGGCAATCGGAAGCCTGTCAAAACGTTTTGACAGATACTGTATGATCGCTAACGCTGAACGATCTCACATCACCTTAATGCCGTAAATATTATGTATTAGCCAAATGCTTATATCATATCCATGTTACGAATGTTTGTGCACTGACATGTGTAAACCACGCCTGCTCGTATTAAGGTCTGAAGTTGTCGGCATTAACGTAGTGTTGAATAACAGAATCACATTTGACAGAATAGACGTTTATGATAAATACTTCCGTAGTACGTTATAGATTGAACTCATTTTTTGTATAGGAATTGGGTTATGTTTATTTATATTATATATAGTATAGCTATGACTCGCGGAAAACCACAATCAATATTATCAGTTTGTTTTAAGAAGGCGTATCGGTTTTTATCAAGTGACAGGCAGGAAACCACAATATGCCACCCTTGGCCTTATGAAGCCACAATAATACCTATAGTTTTATACTTATACATATACACAGGAAGTGGTGTTTAGGGATATGTTTCTTTAGCATGCACTCATAATACTGAATGCATCAATATGTCAACGCTTTAATAGATATTCTTTGAGAACTTCTTTAATTAACGTATTCATACCACTTTGTTGCTAAGGCCTATAAACGAAGTTATCATAGCTAATACATTTTGCAAGTACATGGCAAATAGTTTTGTTATCAAGACAATATTTAATTAAGCTTCGCCGAATTGATAACTCAATGTTAAATCAAATTATCGTGTATTAGTCAATCAATCGATATTAACTTTCTTAAGGCCAGCAAGGTCGTTAATGAATGGCTAACAAAATTGCTAAGGTGAATTGAAAAGTTTTAATCGTGCTAACATCAAACAGTGAAGGTCACAATTTAATAACTTCATGCCATTTAAAAGACCTTTAGTGGAACAAAGAAAACAATGTATTGTGTAATATAAAAGTTTTCATAAACATGTGGTGTAACTTTTAAATGTATAAGAAGATTGATTGGATATATTGCGGAAACGTTTTAACTAAATTATGGGTATAAAGTGTTTTGCTGCGTGTGTCGTGACTAGGTTAATGTAAAAAATAAAAGGAAGAAATCTAAAATGGTTGTGGCTTTTCTAAAATCTTTTATATTTGTATTACGTATGTAGACGTACTATATAGTCATCGAGAGCTTTTTTGGTGTATGGGGTAATTTTGACTGAAAGCTCCTTATTTACATAGCACTTACGAATACTAATCAATGAATGTGAAACAAAAAAGATTTATACAACAATAAAATAATCACAAAAATTTTGGAGGGATTAATTGACACGGGATTCCCAAAACAGCTCCTACCTTTTCACAATACGTTGACATGTAGAAATCATTGCGCATGCGCTAATCAGATCAACCACACGACTGTTACCTCACACAAAATGTTAATATTGTCTAATTACCGAAATCATATTCCAGAGACATGGATCACGAAATGTGACCCGTCCGTTACGTAACTCAGAGATCGCTTTAAGGTGATGAATTAATTTTTCTAACATTTACGGCCCTTTTCAAACCTTCGTAATTTTTATATTATTAAAGTTGTCGTGATGAAAATTCTTGACAAGAAAGTTCAATAGTAACACAATACGTCTACCGTTTTAGAAACATGATTCCATGATATTTTCTCGATAGAAAAAAAATACAAAGTTCTCATTGTTATTTTTTTATAATCTCTGGCATCTTCAAAATAACAAACGTAAAGTTACGACTTTTTGGATATTAACTATAAAATATACAACCTATACGTCTACCGATTTAGAATTTTGAAATATGCGATGGTTTTGAAATAAACAAGAAATACTTGAAATTAGCGCGCGACCAGCCAATATAGCGAGAGCCGCCCTGTACCTTCCTACCCCGATCGCTGCACGAGTCATTCCCGCTACGGCCGTCACACGGGGAACTTGTGTCGCTCGCGCAATCGTAAAAAAGGGTGACAACACGATAAGACAAAATGAGACAAATGGGGACAATAAAGAAAATAAGAAGAAGAAACATAAAGGTTGGAGAAAAAAGAATGCTTACAATTGGAACAAATTAATGAAGAAGTTGGTTTTATTTTAAATTTGATGATAATTGTATTATAGACGATGTTTGATATGTACCCCTGTTTTAAGTACATAACGAATGTGTAAGATTTTTTTCATTTATAGCATAGATAATCTTTTCAGAAATCCGGAATCCAGAAGGAAAATAAACCCACTGATTGTTCACAATGTGAACCCACTCCTTCGTAAGTACCTTTATTCAGTCAAAAATGTATGTTATCAACGTTCTACTGGTTTTATCGCATGATTCCATTTTTAGCAAAAAGCAACAAAGTGCAAAGAAATAAAAAATCATGGTGAACTTAGTGGAAGTATGGCGGACGTGATATGGAACAGGAGCTCATTGGAGTAGTATTATATTTAAAAAAAATACGAAAAAATTTCAAGAATTACATTTCTTAGTAGGTGGTAGATAAGTATGTTGTATAAAGAATTTGATGTTGATATTTATTTCATTTATACTTACTACACCTGTGCGGGAAATTGCTTAGTACTAAAACAGGTTTATATTCATATTTACATAGTAATGTGAGTTTTAATTTCGAATAATTTTGTGTAAGTATATTAAATTGAGTTCCTGGGTGATCTGGAAACACAATTGGGCCCGGAAGATGGCGCTGCAGTCACTCCTCCTAATCACATGAACCGATTTGGGTGAATATTTGTGTGCACATTTCATTGTTGTGGGATGATTGGTTGATTCGTTTTCACATTAGCTAATATTATGTATTTTTGTTGTAAACTTAATTTAATGTTTATAATACATTATTATTGGTATAAATAAGCCAGTGTTCGTCTCACATTGCTGTACCTGCCTACCTACCCTACCAGGGCCTAACTTTGTTCTGGCTATTTTATTTTGATTATTTGTAATGAATAATTACAATTATAATAGAGTGCAAAAAATAAATACATGCGTCAATATATTTTGTGTTTTTTTTTAAAACAATTTTTCTATTTAAAAAAATATCATTCCGACCGCGGCTTTACCCGCTTGGAATTAGGTTATATCGTGAATCCTGTTTTATCCCACAGAAGTGTTCAGTTCGGATAAAAAGTATCCTATGTGTAAATCCAGGCAATTAGCAGCTATATTTTATCAAAATTGGTAATGTAGTCTTGACGTGATTAAGTAACAACTAACAAAAAAATATACAAATTAACATCCAAAGTTTCGCATCAGTTTTACTGTATTAGTGATATCTTCCACTCTTGACTTTGACTGAGAAGAATTAGGGTTTATAACTTCTTTCAGAAATAGTACCTTTCATTTCTGGGCATGATGTAATATCTACGTCAGCATCAAATTCTATCTAAATCAATTCAGTAGTCCGCGTTATTGAGTACCATTTCATTTTTTCAGAGTAACAATATTTTTTGTTATTTTAAAGATTATTTATAACCTGTATTATTTTGTAATAAAGTAAACATTACGAAATGATAATAATTATTATTAATAATGTCTAAGTAGTTGTTAAAAAGAAGATTATTTGTTTATAAGCAAGAAAATAAAACCAATAAATCAACAATTAAATAAATGTATGACAATATTATAACTGTATGACGACTCCATACATGTTTGTCCCGAGTCGGCTAGCGGCAGCGCGGCGAGTTTGCAAGAATGACTTCGCGCACACCCGCGTTCGCGATAGCGAGCTATTAGACTCCGCCCGCCAAGCAGTGGATTTTTTTTTGTGTATCGTCTTAATAGTGATAGTAATTGGAATAGTGCAGATTTAATTTATATTTTTATATAAATTAAATCTGCATTATATATTACGTACACTTTCGGGCACTGTTATTGGTATTCAGTTACCAATAATTATAAATGATAAGCTTTTTTGTCTCTCTGATTAGGAATTAATATGCTTATCGCTAAGAAATATCCCGGCATGTAAGACATTTTAGTTTTGATGACGATGAAATTTTTCAATTCCGTGTTAGCATTCATATAACCACAGAATATAGCAATAATTTATTCACATAAATGATTGAAAGTATACAAAATACAATAATTAGAAATGTTTAAACTACTATATGTCTGTGGTTTAAACTTTTTCAAATATCCAATTACCATAATATACTCTAATGTTGAACGCAGCATCGATCATCGCTAGATTTAAAATTATTTTTTAATTTAAAAAGTTATTAATGGAATATAACTTTATTTGCGAAACATTAAATTGTCTATTCGTTTCTACATTTAATAAAGCAATATATCTAAATGTGTTTGACCCAAAAATAATTACAAAAAATAACAATAACGTAGATAACTAAAAAATATTTTCTAATGATTTAATCACTAAATTTGTGTATTGTATTAGAATATTATAAAAGTTTAATAGAATTGCTAATTGAATAAATATAAGTATGACTTCGTTCAAAACCGTGAATTTAGATATCATTATCCATTAATAATGCAACGCTATTGAAAATGACTAAAAGGAATTGAAAGCGGGCAACAAAAGTGCATTCGCATGTCACACAACTTATCAATTCGCTTTCATAATGTAAATTACCTTAATTTATTGCGATAAGACGAAAAATATGCGTGGACTAAGCCTTAACATACGCGAAATCACTTTCTCCGGTGTGGACTGTGGTAGTCGGCATGCGATCCTCTCCTTTGATTATATCCATTAGTGCCCATTAGCCATTTAACCCGATATGATTAGACCACGTCACGAGCACTGTTTGCTAACTCATATATCATAATATTATCTGGTTCTATAAACCAGTCAAAATCATACCAGTTGCATAACTTACGGTGTTGATATCACGAAATACTCTGCAGCTTCATAGGACGAAAAAAAAACAAAATTGATTTATGCACGGAGGCTTTAGCTAGTATAGATTTATGCGCGAGTGATTACAACATAATATTTATTAATGTAGTTGCTTGTTGAAGGCTATATTTTATCGGAGCAAGCAATGAAAGTGATTATGCTAAATAAAATATTCGTCAAAATTTTTTCAACGTTCTAATTCTCGCAATTAAATATTTAGGCCAGTAGAAATCGACACTAAAAAACCCTAAATTCGCAAAGCACGATGTAGATTTGAATTTTTGGTATGTTGTTTGGATCAGTTAGGGTGATGTAAATCCCAATTTGCAACTTCGAAAAAGTTGTGCTCGCTGCGCACCACGTGATAAACTGCGAAAATTTTGGACTTTTTTCACTTTTTGCTCTAAAAGTCATAAACTATGCGTTTCCGACAAGTATGATTCAGTACATAAATTAAGGTTATTAAATTTGCAACAATTTAAGCCTAACCGCAGCTCTCTAAACCTTATAACGACTAAACTGTGGCCATTCGAAGATGGTTCATTTTTCCCGAAATATTGAAATTTTTAGTTTTGCTCCCGTTTGAAGCAAAATATTGGCAAAAACCGCTCGTTCTATGAGAAGTTCGTATAATAAAGTTGAAGTGCATTTTATTTTCTTTCATAAGAGCATAGAACAAAGTCTGTGAGACAAATAGTTCACTCACAATATCTGAAAAACAAAAAGAAGGTAGAAATAGATTTTTAAAGAATTGAAACTGAGGGCATATAAAATCATAAAAAGGATAATACTTTTTCATTTGCAGGATAGGTAATTAACAAAATTACAAAGATAATTAAATTTGCAACAATTTAAGCCTAACCGCAGCTCTCTAAACCTTATAACAACTAAGCTGTGGCCTTTCAAAGATATTAATTTTTTCCCGAAATTTTCAAATTTTTAGTTTTGCTCCCGTTTGAACCAAAATATTGGCAAAACCGCTCGTTCTATGAGAAGGTCATAAAATAAAGTTGTAGAAAATTTAATTTTGTTAATTACCTATCCTGCAAATAAAAAATTATTATCCTTTTTATGATTTTATATGCCCTCAGTTTCAATTCTTTAAAAATCTATTTCTACCTTCTTTTTGTTTTTCAGATATTGTGAGTGAACTATTTGTCTCACAGACTTTGTTCTATGCTCTAATGAAAGAAAATTAAATGCACTACAACTTTATTATACGACTTTCTCATAGAACGAGCGGTTTTTGCCAATATTTTGGTTCAAACGGGAGCAAAACTAAAAATTTGAAATTTTCGGGAAAAACTGACTATCTTTGAAAGGCCACAGCTTAGTTGTTATAAGGTTTAGAGAGCTGCGGTTTGGCTTAAATTGTTGCAAATTTAATTAGCTTTGTAATTTTGTTAATTACCTATACTGCAAATGAAAAAGTATTATCCTTTTTATGATTTTATATGCCCTCAGTTTCAATTCTTTAAAAATCTATTTCTACCTTCTTTTTGTTTTTCAGATATTGTGAGTGAACTATTTGTCTCACAGACTTTGTTCTATGCTCTAATGAAAGAAAATTAAATGCACTACAACATTATTATACGACCTTCTCATAGAACGAGCGGTTTTTGCTAATATTTTGCTTCAAACGGGAGCAAAACTAAAAATTTCAATATTTCGGGAAAAATGAACCATCTTCGAATGGCCACAGTTTAGTCGCTATAAGATTTAGAGAGCTTTAATTAGGCTTAAATTGTTGCAAATTTAATAACCTTAATTTATGTACTGAATGATACTTGTCGGAAACGCATAGTTTATGACTTTTAGAGCAAAAAGTGAAAAAAGTCCAAAATTTTCGCAGTTTATTATTTGCGTATAATCTTTTTTCCTACTTTCCCAAATTTTGTAATTTTGTTAATTACCTATCCTGCAAATGAAAAAGTATTATTCTTTTTATGATTTTATATGCTCTCAGTTTCAATTCTTTAAAAATCTATTTCTACCTTCTTTTTGTTTTTCAGATATTGTGTGTGAAATATTTGTCTCACAGACTTTGTTCTATGTTCTTATGAAAGAAAATAAAATGCACTACAACTTTATTATACGAACTTCTCATAGAACGAGCGGTTTTTGCCAATATTTTGCTTCAAACGGGAGCAAAACTAAAAATTTCAATATTTCGGGAAAAATGAACCATCTTCGAATGGCCACAGTTTAGTCGTTATAAGGTTTAGAGAGCTGCGGTTAGGCTTAAATTGTTGCAAATTTAATAACCTTAATTTATGTACTGAATCATACTTGTCGGAAACGCATAGTTTATGACTTTTAGAGCAAAAAGTGAAAAAAGTCCAAAATTTTCGCAGTTTATCACGTGGTGCGCAGCGAGCACAACTTTTTCGAAGTTGCAAATTGGGATTTACATCACCCTAACTGATCCAAACAACATACCAAAAATTCAAATCTACATCGTGCTTTGCGAATTTAATGTTAATTTCCACTGGCCTAATTGATGATTAAATGAGGACTTTGATTTAAAATTGAACATTTGCAAAATATCTAACTGAGCCCGATTTAGATACAATAGAAGTACTAATAAAATAGACATAAAAATCCCATATGAATGAGGTACACATGTAATTTTTGAGAGCAAAAAAATCATCTTACAATTATCAATCATCTTACTAGGTACATATTATTATATAGTAACCTATATGTTAAAGGAACATTGCGTGATTGAAACATAAGTTGTTAGGAGCCATGTTGTTGTATATCTAAAAATAATATAGATATGTTGCTATCCTTGAAATAATAATAGAATATTATGTAAAGGGGTGTGTTTGAGTTAATGGAATATCTCAAGTCTGAACATTTTACTATAGTAGAGTAATATCTGAAATCCACGTAAATTAGGTAATTGTTTTAATAACTCATGTCATGTAGAAAGTGATAAAATAATATTAAATGCTACAATGATCTTTTCAGCAGTTTTTTATCTGATTGTAAATAGATCGAGGATGATAGTAAAAACATCAAGACTGCTTTTAGTTCTCCAATACAAAACGAATTCAAATTCAAGCAGCCACAAAGCCATAAATTTATATGCAATAATTAGCTGTGATGATGCTCATAGTATGATTTATTCTAATGCATAGAAAAGAACATTGAGATAATATTAATAGGAGACGACACCGCCTACATCACTTATGTTCCACTCAACATACGTCATGTGACGTATGTTGAGCGGTATTTTTTAATGGTTTTAAAGTGAAACGCATCCAACATGCCTTCGTGTGTGTTACGATATTGCACAAATAATACAAATAATACGGAAAAGTGCAAAGGAATAACTTTCATCGTTAAGTACTTAACTAAATAATAATTTTTAAAACTTAGTTAGAGCAAAAAAATGGCGCACAGATTTTGTTCGTGGTGTCTCCTCCATACGTAGTAATATTATCTCAATGGAAAAGAAAAATACTATCCAACGGTATGCGATATAACGACCTCAATGTCATTGAACTAAACGGATGCGCTTACACAACTTTGGTAGACCGTTGTTGTACCAATTGATGATTTTGATGACATAAGAGAACAAATACCAACATCATGTCATTGTTAGGCATCGCACGGTGCTTTTGATTAAACAATGTCAAAAGTCACTTGTTATGATTGCCTCAATGTATCCGTCAGACGCTAAATGTTTGAGGAAGTAATACTGTGGGTACGGAGTACAGACACTTGAAGTCGATCGAGATGAAAAGCAACAGATAATAATAAGATAATAATATAATTGCACAATAAACCATTGTTCGGTAAACACACCTAATCACCACGACGGCGGTTATGAATGAACCATCGTCACTATCGTGATACTATCAAAATAATCTCGTGTTGGTCTCGCCGATTGAATACGTCCAGAGGCTCCGATATAAATTACTGTCATAAAATTTATTTATCGTCTTTGAAATCGATCTTGAAAATAAACCTCCGCGTTACGAAAGTATGATTGTATAACGTTTGGAAAATATTTTTGGCAACATAAATTTTATAGTTTCGCAAATTTATTGTTATCATACGACCTGAATAGTCTGGTTTAACAGTGGATTTGTGATTTTATGTCTTTTATTAAGTGCTGGGTGGGGTTGATAATTTCACATTAGATATTTAAAATGAAACTTTAATGGTATATCCAAGAGATACGAAACAAACCAAAAAGTATGTTCTTTCGTAAGGGCAGTAGCAGTGGTATAATCGTATAAACAGAAATTACCATAGAGTAAACATTTTATCGTCAAAATCACAATAATGTAGTCTCGCGAACAATGAGTTATGTAGGTTGTACGGGGCGCCAACAAGACAAGTGCTTGCGCGCCTGCCTTCCACTTGAATGGCATATTAGCATAATATCGTCCTGCGAGCCCTTGTACCTCGAGAAATAATATGACCATAGGAATAATGTCTTCGTCATACAGGTTACGATAAAAGCACGCTATGATCAGATAGCGCGACATAAAGCTCAAGCTAAAAGGTAAAATGTGATGACAATAACACATAATGCATATGTAATTTTGTTCTGTTAAGTCCATTGATGCCGTAAAAGATATACGGCTTATCTCTGCATTCTTACAAAACAAATAGCTAGATTTCACAGGGTGTAAACTACAACGTAAATCCGGTAAGCGATTCTCGATCAGCCGTGTTCGAAATAGTTTCTTAGTTTACTGCCTACGCACAAGATTAGCATTATATTTGCATTCTGTGTGTCGAAAGCATTAAGGAATATTTCACTTGAGTAAACACTAACATATTATCCTGCGCGTATAATTTCTGCACTTGAATGGTTTGTTCAGATTGTTGGTTTTACAATATGCACGCCCACGGATGCTTCTTTTCAATTCAATCTTTTTCATACCTTTTAAGACTTATTTACATTTGCGATAAACATTTGTAAATGTACAAAAGTATTGTTACTTTTAACGAAATACCATACAGACCTAATGATATTTTATGCTGTCCTATTTGTAAAGTCAAGTCAAGAAAATAACCAAAACAAACCGCATGTTCTTATGAATATTATAATGGGTTGTATCGTTATAAACAAAATATCGTTACCATGTAAATGATCAAGATCTTGAATTCTATTTAAAGTTCATAACTTCAAGGGCATAATAAATTATTAGGGATCGTGCCGAAACTACGATTGCAATCTATCACGACCCTGGTCTAGCCGGTTACATCATCCGTTAAAACAATAACTAGACCAAATGATCACTTTAATTCTGTGCCAGACGGGTAAACAAATAAAAGATGGGATTGTTTATGAGCCAGTTAAGATCGTAATTGCGATGCGCCCCAATTACCTTGCGATAGTTTACTGTTGAACATTTTGTCACGGGGATTATCCAACTGACCTCTATTGCGAATTCAGGTGACCCGCATGCTCGAAATATTTGTTCTGCAAACATATCTGATTGTAATTTTAAATTTATTACCTATGTTAAACATTGAACCAAATATTTGTATGTAATAAGGGAAACCCGAAACGACGAGGAAAGTCGACTGAATCGGCATTCGGCGTTTAAAAAAACCATATTTGTCTATAAGCGGCATATTTATGATTAAGTTAATTCAGACTTATAAGATGACCAACTACCTACTGTTGCAAATATAATCGATATAATCGGGTGATAATCTCTGCCTCCCACAACACACGACAAATTTGTCAAAGTCATTCTACATCGAATTGACAAACAAAGATTTCACTCCTCAATATGGTGAGTTGTACAAACACGCGTAATCCAGTGAAGAGTGAAATGTACTTAGGAATTTAACACTTGATATTTGCACGTAGCGGATCTCCAGGCGGATCGGTGGCGGGACATTGGCCCGAATGTTGATGATATAATCGGCGCGATACTTAGTGACACACTTTTCAATTTGCGAGCAAATATACTGATTACACGCGCTTCCTCCAAGAGGGCAGGTGATTGTCAGAAAGCTGTGGAATTTAGGCTAGCCTGAATACGAGTCCGTCATTGTGTCATACAAGTCATTTTATTCAGATATCACAATGTCCACTTGATAAAAATTTCGTTTTTAATTGCTCATAAAATAATAATGAACTACATATATAACGATGCATGCCGAAATATTGCAGACTACATGCTTAAAGCTTAAAGTTATTAACCTTTTATGCTTCTTATATAAAAAGTTAAAAAATGTGGTGTAGTTAAGGCTTGTACGATATTGTATAACGAGACTATGAGGAACCGTTCCTTATAAATTGTATTTAGTGTATATCGAAGCGATTAATCGCAAAGATCGATATCGGAGAATGATCGATAATACTGATCGGAAGACACTTGGAAAGTAGGATAGATCGTGAGTTTACTAATTATTAGGTAGTATTACGTTAAGTATTGCGACAATCATTTGTCTCCATATTGCGAATCTACAGAGATTTATGGTTATTAATGAATCCATAGTGACCGTGTTTGTTTTATTACGTCACTCCTATCGGGTAATATGTTTATCTTAAGAAATGGTTGTGTAATGAATGCTTAAGTGTTTTAAATTAGCCAACACTAATATCCATTTCGTCGGGCTATCGCAATCACGTCAGAATCATTCATTTTTTTTATTCTTATTGTCAACATGATGTCGACCTTTCATCACCTTTACAGGATCATGGTTCGAAAATATATTTCTGAACATAAAGCTAGTGATTTTATTACCTTGTCTGGAATACAATAAATTAGCGTGTGCGAATAATAGTCTCGTTACCTATAAATTACTCGATATAATTTTACGATCTTCGTCGGTAGGTTGTGGTTGTAAAACGCGAAGAAATTTTTTTTTATTATTATATTTCATATCTAGGTAAGTACTTACTAATAATTTATCAAATAAAATCATAACTAACATATGCACCACCAGATTTAGGAACCCGTAACTATTCCTTTTTGTATACTGCCTTCTTACTTAAATTGATATTAATTTAAATGATTTCATGACTTTAAGGAATCACAATCATGATTTTGCTTAAAATACTAAAGCATCAACCAAAGAACCTTCGATTAAGAATGACCCCTTTAATCATAGGGTACCTCAATTATGGTTATCTTTATTGACATTTAGTAGGAACGACGTAGGTACCAGCTCTTGTCGAATATGGACTCATCAAATAATGTTTAAGCTTTCTAATTTTAAAATAAATGGAATTTTAAATTTCATAGAAATAAAAACTGACGTACTTTTTTATTAGACATACCTTAGGTTAGTGGTAATATTTTATATATTGTTGATAAAAAAATGGAACCGGCGTTCAAAAAGGGGTACAAGACAGTGACGAAAGCATTTTGACTTCCTAATTTTTCCGTAACTCAGAAGAACCGTACCGTAGAATGTTTTTTAAAATATATATACAAATAAATAAATGTTTAAAGTTTAATTACTAATTAAGAAATTGTAGAAAGGTTTTGGTTTTCAAGGAGAAAAATCTGTTTAAATTACATGTCAATGCCGGATGTTTTTTTAATTAAATTAATTTATACATGTTAATTAACGTGAATCTATAAAACAGTGCAGGTGGTAATAAAAGTATTGCAGCCGGATTTAGAGCAACCGTTTACGCGAAAACATTGCTATTAAGAGGTGGACGACAAGCCGGCGCCGGCGCCGACGAAACTGACATTTACAAGAGACCTTGCGCGAAGCAATTTGCGAACAATACATGCTCGTGTCACACACATTCCCGGAACCCGCCGCTCGAACCCGATCTGACCTCAGCTTCACCGACCTCCGAGCCTCTCAAACTACGCCACGAAATAAAAATAGATGCACCACAATGAAAATGGATTGCTCTTTACTTAACTCGAGAATAAATTGCCACCTTAACTCACGATATTCCGCATCCAGCTATAGAGTATTTTTATTGCTCTTTATGCATCAACATTTTAATAAACTTTATTGCGTTTGCTGTAGCACTGTTTAAAATATGCAAGCAGTTATGAAATTCGATTAATGAGGTATTAGTGAAGAAAGTATCTATTGCAGTGTTCGCCCACAAACCGGAGTCGGTTGCTTAACTGGAAGTTCCCACAAGTGCGTCACTATTGGGTAACGAATAACGATCAACCGGAACTGCGGACTCATTAAGCGAAAAAAGATCATATCGCAAACAATAGAGCACTCGACGACCGAAAGTGATAGTTTAAATGATATTAAAGAGGCCGATGACGGCAAAGAAATGTCCGAAAAGATGCGCAGTCATTCCTAGCCCAGCAGTTAGAGACAAGTAGGTGATATGTGAATGAATAAGTTTTAGACATAATGGTGCCATGAAATATTTCGAGGAATTACTAAGACGAAATTACAGGGATAGACTTCGAATAAGAAATTATCGATCTATTGAGAATAGCTTTTATTTAAACATGATAGCGAATGCCAATAATCCTATTAAGGAATTATTGTGTGTCAAGAAATTAATCTTAATGAATCCACCTGCTGTGAGCTGTATAACAAATATACATTCATTTCGAGCAGTTAAATTATAGGAAAGCATGAAACCAGTAGGCAAAGCATAACTCGCTATGAATGGCAAACATAACGTCGGTGTCAAAATTGCAGCTATTTACAATACATCATGCGGTGGCAGTGACTGCGGCGTTCTGGTTTGCGGTTCTTTGACAAATGAAGCTGTAGAAGCCGCTCTGTGAGAATGTAATGTATGGTGACTTAGTGGCTACCGTGCGACCCGGAACGTGCGTCGGGCAAACGCCTCACGTAGTTGAGTTACGTGCGCCAGGATCGCACTGGGATGTCTCCAATTTATTATTTACGAAATGAAGGAAACCTTTCTACCGCCTTTGTACCTGCCGTAACCTTTTGTTCACCCGCACTCTCCAAACAGACAGCATTATGTTTACTTAATACACGATTATTAATTACATGGTTTTAAGTTACAGGAAATACCACTGCTATAAATTAATTCAATGTGGCAAGATTATATTTAAATTTTACAATAATTCTACATGAATTCGCTTTATCTTAACAGTTCATAAATTTCAATAAAAGCTCGCTATTTATTTATTTCATGTCGCCCTTGAGCCACGCTCGGATATAATATGATGAAAAATAGAAAAAGCCCAAACAGAGGTAAACAAAGAGGTTGATAGCCGATCTACAGTTCCAGCAAGCCGCATTAATACAAACATAAGGCATTTACATACTACAGGGTTTAGCGAGATGAATCGCTAAGATATGCAAGGGATTTAAGTGAAATAAATGGAACTGTTAATGTAACTACAACACCCACAGCACCCGGAAGGGACTTTATGACTTGGATACCTAATCTGGCTGTGGAATTTCGTTTGCATTTGATGCTAAAATATTACTATTTTCCTACATAACTATATTATATTAAATTCAATACAAAATGCTTCAACCTACGTAAAATATCTAAAGCCGTAATATGTTATTTATCTTTGAGCAAATCCGAGTTTATTATCAATCCCGTTCGCGTCAGCTGTGGATTTGTCTTTGATATGTGACCCTGCCTTGCAACAAGTTTCTCGTTAGACAGGGGTGTACCCACTACCCGCATCCCGCACATGCGCTCTTACCTTCATCGATTTTTCTCACTTTTGACAGTTCAGCCGATGTTTTGGGCTGCCACCCGCCTTCTCGGAACGAAGTAAACAAAAAATATGGCTTTAGATTTTTCAGCTACTTATAAATTGCTAGTTTTAGGCGACTCGAATGTAGGAAAAACGTGTATTGTGCATAGATATTGTGACGAAAGATATTACGATATTTACATATCCACAATAGGTGAGTAAACTTTTACTTCTTATATTTTATTGGCCTTTGTGACTGTGGTGATGCTGTTTAGAACCTCTTTGTAATATGAAGAAGTAAGGATATTATGAAGGCGGATATTGCAAGAACAATAAGCTATAGAACGAAGAACAATGCCATTTACGACTGTTTAATTTTGATTTATCGAGTATAAGTATTGATGTATTATTACCATATATACAAGTAATTTACGGCAACACATAATATTAATTGGCTGCATTTCATTAATGAACTTCATCCAGTATTTTTAGTGCCATATTTTGTGACTTATCTATAAAAAGTACTAATAATAGGTACTTATACTTCATTGAACAAAACGATGACAATTCAAACTTAATTTGAAACGTTCATAAATAAAAAGAAAAATTGTTAATATCTTATATTATTTTGCCATTTTGTTTAAAATAAAACTCAAAATAAAGTACAAAAGTAGGAAAAAATAGTACTTAGTCACGCTGTACATATATGTACAGCTTGACCACAACTGTACGTACAGTACATGCAGGTACTAATTTCTAGTTAATCTTTCTAGTAATTAGACATTAAAGTATGCATGCCTATGTTATTATAATTATGTAAATCTTCCACACCGGTGTTCCTCTTTATAATACCGAAATAAAACGTTTGTGCAAAACTAATTTAATAACAGGGACGTAAAACTTTATGAACGGGTCTAGACGTTTAATAATATTATAATAACGTTTTTAATTAAAGCTATAAAAGTTGGTTTTATTGACAAAATTGTTTTAATAATTGAATTCTGGTGAAGTTGAATTAGTACTCATAAACTTGGTTATTTAATTACAGGGATAGACTTCAAACAAAAAATTATCAATTTAGACGGAGTGCCAATAAAACTTCAAATATGGGATACCGCAGGACAGGAGAGGTTCAGGACCCTCACAACTGCTTATTACAGAGGGGCAATGGGCATTATACTAATGTATGATATCACTAATTTGGAATCGTTCAACCATTTATCGTATTGGCTAAGGAATATTCAAGAGGTAAGTTAAATATGAATAATATTATGTATCTACTATAAACGATTGATACAAAGCGTCATACTACAGCAGTAAATTTTAAAGTATTTATTGACCTAATTAATTAATGTCTGTGGTAATTTTTAGTAAAATAATACATCTGAATTAACGATTATTACCGAGTATTCTTACTCCTGTGGCAAGTAATATAGCAATTTTATCAGGCAACATTGTGAATATTTTTATGAGAGGAGCGATTCAAATTGAAAAAAATATATACCGGCCGAATTGAGAACCTCCTCCTTTTTTGAAGTCGGTTAATGAGTTTCTCTTATAAATTCATAAAATACACTTTTTAAAACATTTTCAGTATGCATCGCCAGACGTTATCAAAGTTCTAGTTGGAAATAAGTGTGACGTTCACGAAAACCACAGAGCTGTACCAAAAGAAAGAGGACAGAAGGTAAGCTCCAATTACAATAGATAATTACAATTTTTATTAATTAAAAAATGTTATTTGAAGATAAGAATAAAAATTGGTACTTATTGCATTATGTCTATGCTAATTTTAAAACGTACCTAATAATTACGTAGGTACCTTCATAAATTATAAATACATGAATAGTTATAGATTTAGTTAAGCTTTTATTGATGATAACAACATGAATGAGAAGTTTCTTATGAATTCGCTGCAATGCATCAGTGTGTCCCATTTAACGATGTTTTCTATGAATCACAGTAAAAGCGTATAATTATGTCGATGAATCATGAACATTTTCGCATTGAAATAGCAATTTCGCATTTGAAAGCTTTTTAATACATGTTGCAATTAACATTCAATCTAAATTTGATTTTACAGATAGCTGACGATTTTGATATGCCGTTCTTTGAAGTATCTTGCAAGAATAATATAAATATTGAGGAAGCTTTTCTTACATTAGCGAGGAGAATAAGGGAATATCGAGATTCAAAGGTAATAGCGTAACCATTAATAAAAGAGTGTTTTCTAGATAATATCTTCTACCTGCACACAAATGACAAAATACTACTAAGAACAATCCATTGTTTACGTTATGTTTCCCTACTGCGACGCTACTGCTACGCTACGTATTAAATAACTTCTACTTACTTTTTATTTGATTTAAAAATAATATCGACGCTTGACGAAAATATTTAGTATGTATATGAAAAAAATAAATTGGAGTAGTACCTTAGTCCTTAATCCATATTGATATAGATAAGTAAATTAATTAATTCTATTTATTGTATTGTTAGACGTAACTTCTGATTTGATATTTATGTGGATGAATAGTTGTCATTTTAGTTGTCACTGTTTCTTGTCCGAACATGCTTAGCTGTTGAATAGTATAAATTGCCGCGTTCCTTTGACTCGTGGCGCATTCGTACGAATCGTGCCTAGGGGCTCGGACGCTGTTTATACGACGTTCGACCCAACTACCCTCACTTTACTAATAGTCGTTGACTAGCTGCGTTTTGTTATCAACTACCTACATCAATTAGGTAGCTGTGTAGAATCGCAGTACATTATTATTACGTTCAAACTAATATTAAACTAGCTTCGCGTCTTATTTCTTATATCAGAAGCGGGATAGAATTCAAGCCTACACTTGTTAATTGTTTTGAGTTTTGTAACGGCATACTGGCGTTTGTGTTTTTTCGTTCGTTGTGTGAAGTAAAAATTTGTTACGTGGATTATTGTAACGGGAATGTAGTTCATCGAAGGAATTGTTTGTAGTGATCCAAATCGCTAGTCGAGCCCTGGCGTTGAGGTATTATCTAGTCGCTGGCGTATCGTAGTGATGTATTTCACTAGTCGAACGAGCGTAGATATACCAAGATACGCGAACGGAGTGCCTATGTCATGTGGACGTGGTTATTGTTCTGTCAGGTCAGTCTGGCCGAGGCAGGATGGTTATGTAATCCCGAGATGAACTACCGTAGTGTTGTAATACGAGAATAGGCGTACGAGGACGTACGATTGTCAGTATGGCCGTGTTAGACGTAACTTCTGATTTGATATTTATGTGGATGAATAGTTGTCATTTTAGTTGTCACTGTTTCTTGTCCGAACATGCTTAGCTGTTGAATAGTATAAATTGCCGCGTTCCTTTGACTCGTGGCGCATTCGTACGAATCGTGCCTAGGGGCTCGGACGCTGTTTATACGACGTTCGACCCAACTACCCTCACTTTACTAATAGTCGTTGACTAGCTGCGTTTTGTTATCAACTACCTACATCAATTAGGTAGCTGTGTAGAATCGCAGTACATTATTATTACGTTCAAACTAATATTAAACTAGCTTCGCGTCTTATTTCTTATAGTATTGTAATTCTATTTCTTTTTCAGGCGGATGCTTTCGAACTGAAAGAAAGGGACAACGTCATTAAGCCATCTGGATCTGAGACGGACGTATCAAAGTGTAGCTGTTAGATTAAGTTTCTATTAAATATTATAGCAAAATACATATGGAATCGGTGAGAAATAAGACAGGGTTCGGTCAGGTACCTAATGAATGGTAGCCTTTAAATTCGAATGAATAGTATAAAAACAGGTGAATGGCTACCATGAGCTAGTTGAAATTCAAGAGTAGGGTCAGGGAGGAAACAGTGACTCGGATTTTTTCGATACGCTCAAAAATATAGTAAATAATATATAATCAAAGTGATTTTTTTAGATCTTGAAGTCAGGTTACTACATTTCACTATTGTGTCATTATATTTTCATTATACTTTAAATTAATTAAACTAAAAAATAAAATATAAAAAAATAGATTTGAGTCACTGTGTACCGGTGGATGTATACAGTGACTCAATAGTGTAGTACACAGTGACTCTAATAGTATACAGTGGCTCAGTGAAAATAAAAATAAAAATTCTTTACTATCTTTCATAAAATGACCAATGCAAATGTAGGAACTTCAATATATGAATTAATATCATCAGTCTTAGAATAAAATAAAATAAAAAACATTAAAAAATTTCACAAAAAAAAACACATCTAATATCTAATCATCGTCAACTAATTCACAGTAAGTAATAAAATTAAAATCGATTGAAAAATAATAAAATGGTCTCGAAGCTGTTCCAATCATTAACGGTTTAGGTAGAATAAATTTTAAATCGTCCTCTTTTACAATAGACAGATCGGGCTTATTTGGCATAATAAACTTATCAGTAGTCAGTACCAGGCTTTCGCCTCAAAAATGATATGTAAAATTCCATGTTCTCATTTCGTTCCTCTAACACTTTTCCCATATATCTCTGTTTTTTGGTAGCTAATTGGACAGTAACATATTCGCCTTCTCGAGGTGAATGAGGTAAAGGTTTCTTTAAATCTTCATCCGTTAAAATAATGTTTTCGTTATCAGTGTCAGCGTCATTTTCATATCCATGATTGTTATCTGTTGGCCATTCCATGTCATCATCCGAATCTTGTAATAATACTTCTTCATTTTCCATTTCTTCATCGCTGCTGCTCTTATTGTTTTACTTTTCTTTGCGTCATATTTTCTTGTTCCAAAAACTAATTTTCAGATGTATCGGTAGCAATTAGCCTGCGTCTAGGATTCCTACGTTTTCTGTTATTTTGTCTAGGTTTGGCTTTTATTGGATCTCTGAATTCAAACGGACTTTTAAAAGAAACTTGTGAGTTGTGAGGATGAGATTGGTGGTAAGTTGACGAATGAACTCGGTGGTATGTTATTATATGAAGTCAATGGTGTGTCGATAAGCGAAGTGGAGGGTATGTGTATTGGGTAATAATATCTTTTAAGGGTAGCAAATGCAACACCGACCTTCTTAGATGCTTGTCTAATCGAGTCTCTTTCTTATTAATAACCACCCTTCTTGAATGTTTTCTTGTGTTGCTTTTCCAATTTTACGTTCTGCATTTTTGCCGTGGTATTCTATCAACAAAATATAATAATTAAACAAATTACCTAAAAAATCAAAAGGAAAACATAGAACTGCATACTATAAACTGAAGTAGGTACACAGTGGCTCACGAGTCACTGTGTACCGCTTCAAATTGAGTCACTGTACACAACTCCGTCATTTTGATTATTTCATATTCAAATGGATCGAAAAATCAATCAATAAACTGAATTAAACATACAAAGGCAATCTGCATAAACATAACTATAAGACCGAAAAAATGATTACAACATTTATTATATACTTTAGATATTAAAATCAATCAAACTTACGTTAAAAATATAATTTTGTGAGCACTAAAACAAAAACACGTGGTGGCACCACTGTTCGGCACTTGAGACGCCGGCTGATTGGTTTGTACAAGTCCGAGGACCGTAAGCTTCAAACGAGGGAGGTAGACAACAACTGTGTACGTTTTATTCTAGCCGAACTAGTAATGAGTCACTGTAGCCGCCTGAGTCACTGTTTCCTCCCTGATAGATTGGGTAAGGTTGGGAAAAGCTATTTTAAGCCTGTTGTTAGCTATATATGCTTAGATACATTATCAGTATAATCGAATGTGGTCTAAACCGTTTTAGAAGATATGGTTTCATTAAGTGTGTCTGGTTGATTTCGAAGCAAGCAACTTCTACCGTTTTAGTTGAAGATAGTATTATTCAGTAGAGTACCTACTCATATTAAGGTAGAAATAGCTTGTTAAGGAATTATATCCACAATTATAGACTGTATGCACGCTTTATGCATATTGTATTAAATGTGTTATGCCGACTGTTTGTCACCTGCACTGTCGATGATACAAAAAAAAGGAAATGGTGTGCAAAGATAAATAAAACGTGATGGCAAATAACTCTTCACATAAAAATCTGTCATTGTTTAGTCAATATTATTTCTAGTGTGGGAAAGGGATGGCGCTAGACAATCTATAAATACCGCTGTCATTTTTTCACACTGTAAATAATACTGTTTTAAGACGTCTTGGTACGGGCTCTGGAGATATCACCATGGGGTAGTGAAGATTAGTGTTATACCTTTCCTTTAGTTTTTAGACAATGGTCATTATATTTTTATTTGTTTTTGTTTAAATCAGACTTTCGTCTACATATTTAATATAAAATATATATATATTTATTCCATTGAGTTACTATGTAGTACGTAGTACATAGTAACTCAATGATTTATTCATGCAATTATGCGCCATGGTGAAGTAGACCAGTGGTGTTTCGTTATTTGATTCGAAATATGTAATAGATACGAATAGAGTTTTTAACTAGTTTATTCACGTATCTTGTCTATAATAAGATTGTACGTTTTGGGAACATCACTGTTTAAAATTATAAATTTATAGCTCCTTTGGAGATATACAAAATAATTTGTTATGTTATGTTAATTTGGAGCTGAGAAAGGATGAAGTAATAAAATTAACCGTTAACTTATACTAGATCTATGCAATTTCTTAGACTTAAATATAGAATAGAAACATGTATTAAATAAGCCTTCTGTGGCTTCAGGCAATAAAATGTAATACTCAGCATATTCATTGCTCACGAACTATGATAGACAATGAAAAGCACTTTTACGAATTTAAATAATTTATTTTAAAATTTCTAACGGTAGATCTATTGTATCGATAAACGAATGCATCTTTAATCACTTCAA
This sequence comes from Colias philodice, assembly GCF_061535455.1. NCBI lineage: Eukaryota > Metazoa > Arthropoda > Insecta > Lepidoptera > Pieridae > Colias > Colias philodice. The sequence continues at coordinate 4,116,589 of NC_143095.1, read as the reverse complement.
TAATAATGTAATATTTAGTGAAACTTCATTGGATTGGATTGATTGATAAATAAAAATGAAATTGATAATCAAAAATATGTAGGTAATAAAAGTTGTGATATTGAGTTTCAAGCACCGGTTATTTTGCTGGCTTTGAATGGATTAGATTTAACACTAGAAGTAGATTACGAATAGTGGCCTGCAATACTTCCATATTATCCACCCAAACTTTTATTTTTATATTTTTCAACAAGTATTGTACTTATTATAGTTAATAGTGAATTAAAACTTACAAAACAATCCAATGAATTGCCGTTTAATACGATTTTAACACAAGCGCAAATGGGCAGTTCTATGTAAAATAAATTTTTATTACAATCATATAAATTGACTTTTTTTATAAATACATAATCTGATACCCTCTACATCTATAATTCATTACAATACACATCATAAACACATAAAATATTACTATCTACGTCACACTTATACGAAAATATTCTAGAATATTTAACTACCTACTTAAGTTACAGTTTAAATTATAAATAAAATTGAAATATAATTTTATGGATAATGTCTATACTCAATACTGTACTACTATATAAACAATAATATATACAGAAATAAATATTTCCTGGCAGTGAAATATTTAATGAAATCTCTTCTACAATAAAGATCACTTATGTTCCTGGTCCGATTCTACAATAACAACAGATTCTTTCTAACAAATCTATCAACAAAATATATAATTCATTTAAATAATATCATCATAATACTTAACTCTAAATATTCAATGTAAATTTTCTTTTTTTCGGTGCTATATTTGATTCCCTTTTTATGATGTTTGGTTTAACATCGTCTGGAACGACTTGCATTTCCATTTTAACAACTTGTGAAGCTGGCTCTGTTTTAATATTGATCTGTTCAATTTTCTCTTGTTTCCTGAAATAAAAAAGGGTGGGTATACATTAGAGCATTTATCTAGCTTTTTATTATATTTACTGTTGTTGTGAATGGGATACTACTACTAAGACATGTAAGGTAGAGCTAACTTATATTATATTTTTATTATTATTTTTTGGCAACTCGATAGAATAGGTACTTCAAGGCATGTTTATTAAAATGAAAACATGCACAGAAAGAGGTCAGCCAGGCCAGCCAAACTCAAGATAGAATAACCAACCTAACAGGGAATATAAAATATAAAATAGTGCATTAAGCATGCATGGGAAGATCAGGCATTTTAGTAAGACATATAAATGAACAATTAACACATAAAGCTGCTAATAGAAGACATACTATAAGGTTGATTGGTATTTTCATCATTAATATTTTATAGACTTCATGCAAGACTAAATCTTATATACATACACAGTAACTTCAGAACTGCTTGCGGTCTCTTTCACTACATTATTTAAAACATCAGAAGATCCAAAGTTAATATCAAATGCAGTGTGGTTCTCCATGTGTGCTACATCATTAAATGGCTTTGTTTTTAAGTATCCTGAAAATAGTAAATAATTCACTTACTAATATGAATTTAATATAATGTTAAAGATATTTTTTCAATCAATGCAAAAAATAACTGGAAGCAATTTGTACTGTTACATCAAATTAAAAAAAAAATAACATATTTTCATAAGAATTATTAGAAAGGTTCATGAATTAAGTCCTAGAATTTACAACAGATTGAAGGAAAATATTGTGTGAAACTGGTAATCTGAAGAATTAAAAGTTCAACAACATGTGACATTTGCCAACCCACACAGGGGTGGATTATGGCAAGTACCCTCATAAGAATTAAGAGGCCCAGCAGTGGAAACATAGGTCAATGTGGGTAATTGTGAACAGGGGTGATTGGAAACAACTCCACTTATGGTGGTGTTTATAATTTACCCCTGTTCACAATTATCCACCTTGACTATAATGGGCTGTTGATGATGATTACTATAACTTACTTAAACAAATTTCCCCAGCTTCCATTTTATATTCTTCAATCTCTTTATCTTTGCATTTTAACAAGTTCCGTAACTCGGTTTCACTGTTTCTTAAATCCTGAACAGTTTTGATTAACGGCTGAGTCACCATGTTGAAAAACTGTAAATTAATGAATTCAAAATTAATAATTGGCCGAATTGATCCTGGCATACAACTTTTGGGGAAAATTATTTTGCATCAATTCAATTTAGGGAAAAATTCATTAATTATTGTAAAAGTGCCATCATAATTAACCCTTACATAATAATATATAGAAATCACACTAACCAATCAAGAAATGAAGCAGTTATTACAATATCCTATTGTAGATAAAGTTAAAAATTTACAAACATCAGTAAGTACCTAGTATATCTCTTTGCAGATGAATAAACTTTTTAATTTTCATAGTAGTTACTTAGATTATTTTGTTTTCTGCTCCTAAAAAATATGTAGTTGTATATCTGATATATTTAAGACAAACTTACTTTATCATGTGATCCCAGTTTGAGATTCAATACAATTTTTACTGGATAGCCGAAGTTTCTTGATAATGCCAGTTTCATTTGATCTCCATCAAATGTAACATCTACAGATTTTAAATATTCAGGTTGAGATAACATTTTAATTCCATTTGTAAACAATTCATCAGTTTCTATTTCCAAAGCAAAATTATTGTCCTGAAAAATGCACAGACACATAATTAGTTATATTTTTTTTTTGAAAAACTGTAAATTTAAACAATATAAAAAATTCTCACTTTTAAACAAGAAATAAATCCCTCTTTATCAAATTGCACAGTCCATATTTTAACATAATTTGTTATTGTTATATCAATACCGTTTTGTTGTGTAAATAGTAAATAATAGGACAAGGAGTTGTGTAAACGATTCCACATAATTTATCCTAATTTGTAGAATTAAGGGAATATAACTGTAATTTTCAATTTTAATATGTAATATTTTATTGTATATTTTACTTTTAATTTAAAACATTCCCCAGACCCCACATCAATAAAAAATCAATAACAACAAACAAATTTTCAAAGTAAATGTCGTCTGTCATTTGTCATTGTCAAATGTCAGCACTGCTCTATAGTGTCAAATGTCAACGAAGACAGTCATTCTCAGTGTGGTCATCGTAGACAGTCATCATTTTAATATTTAACTGTTAATATAGTCCGGGATCCATCGCCCATTTTTGCAAGTGATTACTATCAAGCTAATTTTTCGTGAGTAGCTTTATTTTGATGGGATGCCCAATAATTTCATGTACGAAACTCTCGATTGTGGTAGCTTACAGAGGTAACAAGGATAAAAATTTTTGATCACTTGCAAAAATGGGCGATGGATCCCGGACTACTAATATTGTAATGTGTCAAGTTCTAGATAATATTTTAATCTGTGATTTTAATGCACAATATTAAAAACATGACTTGCATCCATGTTTTTAATATTGAGACCAGTCTACGGAATATACAATACTGCAATTAAGAGATTTAGTATTTAAGATATTTTTCATATTTTACTTAGATACGATCATGGTAGTACTCATTCACCAAATTATTAATGATTCAATTAGGTTCGGTAAAGACTGTGTAGTGTGTACTCTGTCCATATTACAATTTCAATTCCTATTATTATCTCATATTTTGCACTATTTTGACAGGGTAAAATTATTCATGTTTAGTGTGAGTTATTAGCAAATAGCCTAATGAACAAGCAAGGATTTCAATGAAACATTTTACACTAACATAATGTGTAAGTGGCAATCTCGAGGCTCAAATCATTCGAGAGTTTTTTTGATACTAGTAGGTACCTAGTAGGAAGACATAAACGCATTTTAAATAGTACATAGCATAACTGTTGATAATGTGCATTTTCCTGTATGCTACGTCATGCAAGGCAATGAATTAATGATACGACCGGATAACTCCCGCAGATTTATGTAATTAGTAGTACTACTTCCCCAACTTACTTGAATGTCCTAATTTTCTATCTGTGAACATGGTTAGATAATATGTATCTATGTCATTATGATTTGACTATAATATGTGGCTATGACTATGTATAAATAATTATACATAGTCGAAGAAAATGAGACTCAATAGTGAAATACAAACTAGAACCAAATGCCATCGCTAACTGTTCCATGAATTTTATCATAAAATAAAAAAAAACCCTTAAATTATGTTCAATGACTTAAATGACAAAAATGTTTTCTTTTGATATAGGTTAATTGGAGTAATTTAGCTAGAGGCTACAAAGTACGTAATAAATCGAGTGAATAACTTCCTCGACTTAATAATTTAATTTTTGTATAGGAAATTGGGCCTTTAATTAATGGCAGCTACCGACATATTTTGTGCGTACTAAGGCTCTCATTGACGCATTAATTTATTGATGGTGATTAAAAATAAAATTATGATTAAGTTACAATTTTTTTATTCTTTAAAAAATCTAATTATTGAACATTTGAATTCTATAACTTAAAAATAATAGTGATAATGATTCAGTAATAAATATAATCAATACGTCATTTTCAATTTTTTGTTTCATTTTAACCTATAATACCAATTATTGTCCAATTGAAATAACTACGCAAACTCTATTATAGGTATTTCTCATTATAATTATGTGACAAGACCTTATTGATGCACTTATCTATATTAAATTAACTTCATTAAATTAAATCGCATGGGTTCAATTGCATTGTTTGATTTATCTTTTACCTAACTATAGGCACCGCCAACTTATAGAGATCGAGTAATCGACGCGATGTAATTAGCTACATCTGTTTCACTAATTAATTTATGGCTTACTCTGCCAAATAGGCCACTACAATTAGGTTAACTTTAGATTTCGTTTCGGCATTTTTTATATGATGTCTGGCAAAAATAACCATGTTGGTATATTTTTAATCTCTTTTTAAAAAAAAAAATGGTTTTCGAATCGAATTCAAATATAGATTTCCTTTGCTAGGAATCGCAATTCGCAATGTATTTTTTGCAATATCCTACAGATATTTTTTTAGATTTATAAAACAGTGATGAAACCGGAGTAGGTAATCAAGGGTTGCTCAGATTCTATGGATATTGAAATTCTCTTGATAATTACTATTGAAGTAATATTTTACCTATCTTCTTTCTTTTACATATTTTTTGTTATTAACACGTCCATTTACAAGCATTCTATTCAATTATGTAAACTAGGCATAATAATGGTAAATTAATTTTGTTCATATTGAAAAATTTCTACTACTAATTACGCAGGTTTGTAATAAACAGTATTTAATAAATTTAATAAAATAAAAAGCTTAAAATAAACTGGTAATTAATCCAATTTGTTAAAAAATCTGTCACAATAGATGGGTATTATTTTGTTGTTAAATTATAATAGTTATGTATAACAAAATGTTAGTCTTATAAATTTACATAGAAAAGTAGACGATTATTTATTTATTTATCAATATAATATATCACACCAAGTAAAACATTTACAATTATACCAAACGGATTAATACGGTAGGTACATAAGGCGGCCTTATCGCTTACTAGCGATTTCTTCCAGACTGCCGAAATTAACATCTTTTACATAGTAATGACTATTACAAAGTACCTACTAACTACATACAGCGTACCACTTATCATCTGTCACAATAACAAGGAACTAAAACTAAAGTAATGAGCATGAAATTCCCAAGACTAATGCGGAAAATTCCCGACTACAAAGTGACATTTTCAATTGTGATTGCGATCCGTGTCCTTTATAGCAATATAAACGATCCTGGCGTAGAATTGATTATGGCTGAGCGCCAGTGTACAGTAACCTCGCTAGTGACATTTGCACAATTTTGAGTTCACACAGTTTCAGAATTTCGGTAATCGAATCGAAGCCGCACCATAACAGAGACTCAATCATAATGGCTGAAGTAGAATTGGCTTACATACTCAACATGATAGAATTTTAATCACATTGACATGACGAGGAGTAGAAAATGTATATCCAAGGACAGATTATATTATTATAATTCTATTGAATGATCTTATTAGTGGTGTATAAGGTTCCTATTATAATAGTATATATTATTATATCTGTAGTCCTATTACTTTGTGTCTATAAATTGATTATAATATGGCGTATCTACGAAGTAAGATCATAATATTCAAAATGCAATATTAATGAAAAAAAATTAATTGTGAAACAAGCTGATTGTTCAACCTTCCAAAAACGAGGATAAATTTAAGCAAAGATTATTACGTAGGTACGTAGTGATACCATAGACTAATACACTCAAGGTGATACTGACTTTAACTACATGCGCTTCTGAAATTATTGTTTCCTGTATCCATATTCTCTGCGTGAAATTATTCGGCTTAGCGGATTTATTATGCATAATATGTATCTATTATTTCGCTAACTAGTGAATATGAACTAATCAATGCTTGTTAAGTCGCTATTTGAATAAGGGGATACGTTAATTTATTCGTATACGGTATAAGTCTACGTGAAAAGTCTTCTTCTTCTTTTTAGCAAATGGCAACTCCCGATCCCAGTGAGGACGGATTCTGCCAATGTCAAGTTTTGAACGGATGGTCAGTTTAAGTTAATGCTCATGTTTAGCATACTCTGTGCTAAGGAAAAATCACAATTGAGATGGTTCAGTTTTGTTTACTCATAGATTTCTTACATGGAGCTGTATAACCTGACAAAGAACAAATATTAGTTATAGACAACACAACACATCACAAAAGCATAACATAAAATAGATATAGGTACTTGGATGGGGTTCAAAATTTTATATTGTTAAAATTGATAAATTTTGATAGGATATTGACAAATGAGGTAGGGACAAGACAAAGTAAACACTTAAAATTAGTAGGGAGGGGAACATCTGGGGGGAGGATATCCAGAAGTGAGATACGAAGCTTTGGGCAAACAAAGAATAAATGATCGTAACTTCCCTCGTCTAAACCACACTCACAGATAGAATGATCACGGACATGAATTTTAAATAAATGGGTAGGAGTGGTATTGTGACCTAAACGGAGGCGGCAAATGGTGGAAACAGTAGGCTTGTCTATATTAGGGAAACGGAAGAACCAGGGCTTACATGGAATTGAGGGTTGAATATCTCTATAAAATTTCCCTTTAGTAGAATTTTTCCACTGACTGTTCCATGTATAATCCAAACGATCCTTAGAAAGAGAAGAGAGATCATGGGCATAATTGTAGTAATGTTCGAGAGTACCATGTTGGATGGCTGATTTAGCCAAAACGTCAGCTTTCTCATTGCCTATAATACCGGAATGGCTAGGAATGTGTACTAGATCTACTTGAAGTCCTTTCCTGAAACAGTCATAAAGTGTGGATTTAATAAGAAAGATAATAGGAAATTTAGACTTAGAACGGAAAGGGTTAGAAGTAATAGTCTGAAGGCAGCTGAGAGAGTCTGAAAAGATTACAGAATTTTGGAGATTATGAGAGTTGATAAAATTCAGAGCCTCCAGGATAGCCGTGGCTTCACCTGTGAAAACAGAGGATTGAGGGGGACATTTAAATTGTAAAATAGTGTTAGAATTATGGTGCCATACAGCAACCCCTACAGCAAGATGTTTTGCCACTTTTGATGCATCCGTGAAAAAAAGATTATAACCACGCCAGTGAGAGGCAACCATAAAATTAAAAGCAACATTAGAATCGGGAGCATATTTTTGAATACCACAACTCAAACTAAGGTTGGGGTTAAAAACTAAAGCATGAAACGGAGTTGAATATAAAGGATGGATACTAAATTGGCATGTTGGATCCGGGAGGCGATTAAATTTAATAAGGCTTTTAAGTAGGCATGGAAAATCAGATGGCCGACGGAGATTATTTAAGGTGAGCATGTGAAGGAGATTACGGATTTTAGGGAGAAGGGGATGGGAAGATAATTGAATTAGCCGAAAGAAATATTTGTCTGCCAGATATTGCCGGCGGAGAGGTAAGGGAGGGTCAACACATTCCACCTGGAGGGCATTGACTGGGGTAGACTTCATAGCCCCTATAATGATTCGCAGACATTTGTATTGAATTCTATCCAATTTTACTATAGCTGTCTTATTACAAGGTTCTAATATGAACGACGCATAATCCAAATGACTCCGAATGATAGCATTATATACTAGTTTTTGACAATATGGATGTGATCCCCACCAAACACCAGATAAGGAGCGTAAAACATTGATACCCTTCTCGCACTTTTGAGAAATGTAGTTAGTGTGAGCCATACCATTCAACTTTTGGTCAAGCACCACCCCTAGAAATTTAATCTTGTTGACTACCGGGATTGAGGAGTTTTCAAGTAGTATAACTGGCTGTGGTATCAAACGTTTTTTTGTGAACACAACTACATTGCTTTTGCCGGGCGATAGTGACAAGCCATGATCGTTCATCCAATTCTCCAGATAAGCTAAAGCACTGTTAAGTCTGAAGGTAATCACATCCATATTCTCTGACGAAGCATATAGCGCTATATCATCTGCGTATTGCAAAACACTACAATAAGATGGGATAGCTTTATCCAAATCCCAGGTGTAGATAGAATATAGTAATGGACTCAAAACGGAACCCTGAGGGAGTCCCTTGAATATAAGTCTAGTAGATGTATCTTTAGAAGAGCGTACCTGTATTGTCCTCAACATTAATAAGTTGAAGATGAAATGTATCATCCTCTCAGGCAAACTCAGCTGTAACATTTTCTGTCTGAGCACTGGAAGAAGAACATTATCGTACGCTGAAACTACATCCAAAAATACACCCACTAGGTACTGTTTGTTGTGAAAAGAGGAGCGTATGTCAGTGGTTAAAATACTAAGACTATCCAGCACACTTAAGCCTTTTCTAAAGCCAAATTGAGAACTAGATAGGAGGCCCCTATTTTCGACAAGCCACTCCAGGCGATTTTTAATAAGGTGTTCAGAGATTTTGGCTAAGGTAGAAGACAGTGCGATTGGTCTATAGGAATTGGGGCTAAGAGGGTCCTTGCCGGGTTTAGGAATAGGGATAATAAGCTGTGTTTTCCAAGAATCGGGAATGATAGCGTGTAAAAAGAAGATATTAATTAAATTTAGAAAATAAGATTTAGTCTGATCGCCAGATTTGCAAAGAAAAGAATATGGTATACCATCAACCCCAGGGGATGAGTCTTTTAAGCCGTCAAGAACCGTAATAAGTTCTTGCAAGGTGAAAGGGCAATCCATACTGTCGTGCGATACTACATTATGGGGAGGACAAGGAAAATGGTCAAAAGAGGGAACAAATGGTGGGGATAGTTTGTCAATAAAATCATCAATCCAAATATCTGAATTGTTGGATATTCTATTTTTATCATTTAAAGCTCCACGGAAACGCCGAATACTATTCCACATCAGTGATGGTGGTGTTTTGGGAGATAAGTTCTCACAGAATCGAATCCAGCCCTCTTTCTTCTTTTTAGATAGCAGCCGTTTAGCGCGTGCTGCAACTTTCTTATAATGAATAAAGTTCTCATTCGACATAATGGAATTATAATTTAATTCGGCTTCTTTACGCTCTTTAACCACGTTAGTACACTCATGATCCCACCAGGGAGGAGATAGCTTCTTAATAGACGATGTGGAATAGGATTTCAACGGAAAGGATTCGGAAGCAGTGGCATCGAGACAGTTGACGAAAAGGGAATAACATTCCAGACAATTCTCAAGAGATGCATTTGGGAGGTTACTTATTTTGGACTCAAGGGAGTTAGTAAATTTCTCCCAGTCAGCATTACCTAATTTAAATTTGAGCAAAGGTGGAAATGTTCTAGTGGGAACATGGACTATGCGGGAGCAGGAGATGAGAATTGGAAAATGATCACTGCCATGGGTAGAGGAAAGTGTAGAACATGAAAAGGAAGGAGCTAAAATGGAAGAACAAATAGTTAAGTCCACTACAGTGTTAGGGTTTTGTACTGGGGAGACTCTCCGTGTAGGTAGGCAATCGTTAATAATACACATATTCAGATCTTCAAAGAGGTCAACCAAAAGGTATCCAAAGGAGTCGCACATGTACGAACCCCAAGAAGTATGGTGCCCGTTAAAGTCACCCATAATAAGGATCGGAGGAGGGAGAGAGGAGATGATTAGGGAAAGCTCAGGAATAAAACTAGAATGGGGATGAGGGATATAAACACATAAGACAGAAATATTAGCAACTCTAGCTGCAACTGCATTAAAGTTACAGCCATGGTGGGGAAGTGAAATGTGTGAGAAGGAAATACTGTTATTCAAGATCAGAGCGCAGCCAGCATAACCATCAGCTCTGTCATCTCTAAGACAGGAATACCCTGGAACCCTAAAGCGAGAACCGGGCAATAACCATGTCTCTGAGATAGCAAGAACCAGAGGTTTATGATTGGTTATCAAATCGAAAATCTCATGCTTCTTGGGACGGATACTCTGAGCGTTCCATTGTAGAAACACTAGATCCATAATTAAGAATTGATGAGAAGCGGGATAGTCTTTGGGCAACGTTGGACGGTAACTGGTGGGGGTAAGAAAGTAAAGTTTCTATAAATGACAAACACATATTAAGAAGATGTTCATCAAAAGGAGGAGAAGAGCCTGTATTAGGGAAAGCACAACCATTGGAAAGGGAGGAGGAGGGTTCACGGATGATGGATTGATGTACAGCTTTATCATAAGACTTACCAAGAGGGGCGCGGGAACGTGGGGTCTGAGTGACAGTTTTTCTATATGAAATATTAGGAGTTGATTGGATAGGAGGGTTAAATTGGGAAGAGGGGAGGCTTTGGGAGTTCACAGATAGTGTATTCTGAATCTGGGTATTCTCAGCGTAGGACCTACGTGTTGATGGGATGACTTTAGAAGCCTCCTCAAATGATATCCCTTCGGATGCCATTAATTGCTTAATGGCCTTTTGTCTGGATTGCTCAGGGCATTTCTTATCGGTTGCATAATGCTTACCAGTACAGTGAAGGCATGTTGCATTAGATTCTAGAGTTGGACAAGAGTCACCCAAGTGGGCCTGTGAACATTTGAAACAGCGTTCCTTGGAGCGGCATTGATCGCGTACATGTCCAAACCGACAGCATTTATAGCATTGAACTGTAGGGTATTGGTATACCTCTACTGGCATGGAATTAAAAAGGCAGTAAATTCTGTCTGGGCGAACTTGGCCCTGAAAGGTCAAAACAACGGTTTGAGATGGTGACCATGAAGTAACACCATCTATTCTAATTTTTTTATTAAGCCGTCTGGCTTTCAATATTTTGCCTCTTCCACCTGGGAAATCCACATGGCTGATAAATTCTTCCATAGACCACTCCGTAGGGACACCTTTGACAATGCCCATACGAGTGATGTGAAAAGTTGGAATGGAGGCTTGGTAATTTGAATCTTTAAGAGGGGGGAAATTTATAAAATTATTTGCGTCACAAGCGGTATTGAATTGTACAGAAATTTTATTTCGTCCAATAGCTTTAACTCCATCTTTAGCAATATTAGCTACTCGATTATTGTATAAGAATGAACCAAATTTAATCGGCCTAATAGTTAGACCCGCCGCAGGATCGGCCTCTGTACGGGACACATAAACAATAAACGGACCACTGTCATTGTCGGAATATGTAATGGGATTAGATAAAATGGGATCCACATATAAACTTTGAGAGGATGCGATCGCGTAGTTAGTAGCTGTTACGTGTCTTTTAGACGGGATAATATCTGTATCAGCAACGGATGGCTCTGACCGCTGTCTTTTATTACTTGTGTGCTCCGCTTCCATCACCTCACCCTGGATGTCAGGAGGTTTACCAGGGTCGGGAGGATCAGGATTCATGATGGGTGAGGAAAGTTAGTAAATAAACGCTTACCCCAATATATATATAGAGACAATCACAGATTTGGTTATCACTACCAGTTTACACTAAAAAAGAGTGTTCTCAACAATTTAATTAACAAAAATCTCAATGGCACGTGTTTTCTCCGACACAACAAAGATCGAAAAAAAAAAAACACGTGAAAAGTCATTATTTGAATAAAATGTTTTGACCTGTGGTTTTGACAATGAATTGCTTATTAATTAATGTAGGTAATCTACACCGAAATAAAGATAATAATAATAATTATGTTTTCAGCGGATTAGGCGTGAAGAAGAGACAAACAGACCAGAGTTACTTTCCCAATTATTATTAGGTGGGATATTAAGTACTATATGGCATAAAAAATATTTAAAAATAATAAGGTGGATGTATATCTACGTTTACAGTTTACACCATTCCTACGATCGCTATGAATTCTTAGCAGCGTTCGTTACCGGGACTTTTCAGAACTACGTATAAATTTTAACAAGCGAATATGAATTTTATATAGGTAAACTTTTTATTGGGACACCTTAGTACATATTAAATTTGTTAATAAAAATGAGTATAGTTGTTATGTAAAAATAATTCAATATGATAGAAAAATAATTTATGTGGACATGCAAAAGATTATCTCTTATCTACATCCATACATCTGCTAGGTATTTTTATTTTGTTAGGTATCACGTAGAATCCAACGGTAAATAAGATTTTTACAATTGGACCATTATCCTGAGGTAAGCGCGTTCAAACAAACAAACTTTCAGCTTCATAGGTAATATTAGTATAGATTGAAGTGAAATAGTGAGTTAAATTGGTGCACTGTTTGTATATTTGACATGTATTTAGGTACATGTGCATGCCTTGTTGCTACTTGGCATTTTATCAAAGTCCTATAAAATATCACCTACATCTATCATTCGCGATTCTGTTTGGTGTTTGGAAATTATCAAATCGATATCCGAAACTACCCGTAATAGTCATTGTTTGTTATCAACTGACTACGTCTACTAAGTAGAATCACAATACATTTGTAGATATGGTTGTTGGAATGAAGTTTCAACATATCACCACAGTATTACAATATATTTCCTAAAGAGATTGTAATACTGTGATATCACCCTGTATTCTTTCTATCCCACTTTTAAATACCTATATAAACACAGAAGTCGTGCTTAAAAGAATTAACTTTGAAATCGTTAATAGCATTATAATATAGGTTAACATTTTTAGCTTTTATTGTACAGCAACTTTATGGTTTGAAAGAAAACAGAATGAAAGCAAACAAGCCACGGAAAATTGGCGACAGCCAACAAATAGTCCTTCGGGTTATTTACAATTGTATTTGTACCTTTATTTGCGCATACTAACTTCGTAACTGTTAAAATTGCACATTGTTTTCTTATTTGTCGAAACGAGTCAATATTTTACAGAATTTAAAACTAGTAATGTATTTTACAAGTTTTTTGTACTTATTTTCATGTTAGCTTTATGTATTTTGTATGAACCAACGCTTTCGTCGGTGTGTAATTTTCCTAGATATTGATTATTTTTTGTTGTACTTATGTCTAGTCTCTTCTTTTAAACCGAGAAAGTGGCAGGTATTAATTTGTAAATAATATGAGTAGATAATTGACGCTATATTGGATGTACTTTCTTTTATCAACATATTATTATTACAAAAATGGAACATTATTTTTTTGGAACATTGGCAGTGACATTAGTTTCGACTTGGATTTAACTAATAAAAGCATGGTTCATAAAATATTATAATGGATAAGTAATTTTCTAGGGCGTTGAGGTACAGGCAACCTAATTCGAGAGTCAGATTTTACCCACTAATCACTATATTTTGTTCTATAATATTTTCATACCATATTGTTATAGACGTAACTTCTGATTTGATATTTATGTGGATGAATAGTTGTCATTTTAGTTGTCACTGTTTCCTGTCCGAACATGCTTAGCTGTTGAATAGTATAAATTGCCGCGTTCCTTTGTCTCGTGGCGACCCGTCCGATTAGGGCCCTTCTGGCCTCCTCCACTCAAGCGACAGCTCAAGCCGAGGTTCGTGGTCCCCGTCAAGGGGGGACGCCCTTGTGCATGTCGCTACCAGGGTGAACCTTCAGTTCACCCCCGCGTCCGCGTTAAAATGTAGAAGCCCTTCTGGCTAACATTGAGAGACACCACACAAAAAAAAAAAAAAAAAAGTCTCGTGGCGCATTCGTACGAATCGTGCCTAGGGGCTCGGACGCTGTTTATACGACGTTCGACCTAGCTACCCTCACTTTACTAATAGTCGTTGACTAGCTGCGTTTTGTTATCAACTACCTACATCAATTAGGTAGCTGTGTAGAATCGCAGTACATTTTTATTACAATTCAAACTAATATTAAACTAGCTTCGCATTTTATTTCTTATAATATACATATTTCTTATAACACTTATTGGTTTTTATTAAACGCTTAGCCTTTCTCCGACACGCGTCAATGTTGAGGATACGCTTAACCGATCATTGTAATTTGTAAGAATCACTTTGTGAAAGCACGTGTTTACTCTCATAACCAACCGATAGGCGTAAATAAAATAAAAATATATTTTGTTCTTTCCCCCAATTCAATTTGGTGAACCATTTTTTTCAACATCTTACCGAGTTTATATATTCGAATGAGCCATAATTAAATGGATACCGCATCTTGAGAGCGGGTACCGCGAAGCTAATAAAAGATTGGGTTTTACTCGTGAGTATTTTCAGGGCGTAACCACCTGCTTTTCGCAATGTTGTTTGTATGTAATTTATATATATGCGTTAGCTATAAAACTTTATTATAGTATAATTATATTATGCCATTCTATCGAGATTTCCATCACCAACTGATTTAAGCTCCACAACATTATATGAATTACGTACTGATATTGCGCCCTTTGCAGAGAAAATGAGAATGGTGCCGCGTGATATTTCCGACCATTTTTTTTGTAAAAATAAAACCTAGTAGCACACTAGTAGTAGGTATACATTATTTTAGATTCTTCCTAAGTACTCGAAAGTGTTACTAATATTCCATAATGTTACTCTATAAATAATATTTCTACAGATACATTAAAGTTAAATTACTAATGGTAAATTACTAATTAAAGGTAAATCACCTTTATATTGTTATGGTCAGAATAACCAACTAACGATTCTTGGTAATTTACCCTTTTTACTGTTCATCAAGTTGGGTATTTCGATCACGAAAGGTGGATAAATAAAAGACATAATATAACGCATAGTTTCCATACAATCAAGGATTTTCTAACGCATTCTGATCAAGGCGGAGTTAGGAGTATGAAAGAGCCTCAAGGCACTTCGCGTGCCGGGAAATTCTTCTTACAAGTCAGTTCAACAACATTATTTCTGATTTTATGACTAATATTAGGAAAAAATGGATTACGTTCTTGGTTCTAAAGTGTGGAGATTATGCGTTCAGAAATATAATGTTTGTCATAGGCATCTACATGGTATCTACCTTTTGTGTTTTAGAAGAACACCTCTATGAAGTTTTTAAAAAAAGCATGATACAATATTTTGAAACTCAGGAAGCTTTTAAGCCAGTAATAGTTTTAGCAGTAGGAGTCAAATTTGTAGCAATAGAAGCAAATGCTTCATTTCACTACAAATGTAGTAGTTGTTACCTTAATACGTAATCTGTAACTGATTTGTTTCAGTAAACATGTTGAATATAAATTGAAATATCGGTTATGATGGGTATTAATGCGACGAGCAACATTCATTGGTGTGGAATAACCACTACAAAGCAAAAGTTGCCCATTATATAATAGAAGTTAAGAGCTCGTACTATTAACTGAATATTACGTGTTTGCATAATGTTATGGTAATGTGTTGTCCTAATGTCTAATATTGTTTGTTTGTTATCCTCAGTAAGAATATAGTTCGCCTTTATTTAATTCTTCTCCTAATACTTTCTGCTGTTTATAAAATAATATGATATTTTATTCTAGGCTTATAAATATAACAAAACATGAAACCTCTCGAGTCTCTACATAAGCATTGTAAGCCTGTGTTATTAAAATCAGTGCCTTCTTATGAATGTTGGGAATATATTGCTAGGGAACTGCAGCTTAAAATTTAATTCTGATGTACATATCTACCGTTTTTAAGTGTTCCTTATTGTACGAGTATTATGTTAGTGTAGGTGAAAGTCATTTTTTATGTTTTTCTATATTTAACTATGCTATATTCATTAAATCCGAATCAAATAACTTTCCAACCTCAAGTGTGTACAAGCTTTGACTACTTACGTTTGATTCTAGACGGTGTCGTTAAATATCTAGAATACTTACTGATTCAAGTGGCATAAAATATTCCTTTTCCTAAGCTCTGCTTCCTCTAGTCGGTAAAAATTTAGATTCGGTGCATTGATGCGTTACTTCAAACACTTTTTGGTTCTTATTTATGGAATATTTTAAAATTATGCTTTAGGTGCTCTACAAGATCAGTAAATAAAAAAATATCTGAAGAGATCGAAGATGGTACTTCAAACATTAAAGGTGTCTACGGAAATATTAATAATTGAATTTTATTTTTGTGTAACACCCTTATGAACCATATACGAGCAAATAAATATATTTGAATTTGAATTTGAATTTGAGTTTAAGCCTGAAGTTGAAGTATCGTTCAGTTGTTTCAATATAATAACACCTATGAAGCCTTACTATTATTTGCGCTTGTATTCGGCCGCAGAAATTCATTTTACTTCAGAGTATAGCTTACGGCGAATGCAATAACGAGTGTAGGCGTGTGTTGGTTATTGTTTCCGCTTTGCTGTGGAACTTCGCGGGAAAAACCTATATTAATGATCGTAGTTATATCTATATAACATCGGATAATAAAGTTAAAGTAAAAGATGATGAAAAGATGATGTTTTAGAAATTATCTAGTCTTTAGTTAGAGCTTAAACGGGGTTTAAAATATTAAGTAATTAATTTAATTTTCCACATTAAATCCGTGAGGTGGCGAAGATATACAGTGACGTAAATACTTACTGATTTGATATTATTGTAATCTATAAGGGATATACCATGGCTTCAAAGGGTATAAAGGCATGAAAAGGGCCTGCTGATATATTTTTTTAATGTTAGTTGAGTATACTTCAACACGAATTGGGTCACCCTCGCACCTTTATAGTTACTTGGTGTGCATTCATAGAATATCGATGACAAAAGTTCAATATAATAAACTGTTTTCGGGTAGTTCTTTGCCCATAAAATTGATCTGATATATTGTGGGAAAAAATGAACTTTTTTTAATAGATTTTTCTCAAAACCCGCAGATGTTAAAAGTTAAGTTTGCACCGCTAAAGTGCAATATGGATCCAAAGAAGCTTTTTCATTATACTATGAATCTAAAAAATTTAAAGGAAACAAGGCTGGCTGAGGCACATTCTGAGCTAAGAATAACTTTTTGGCATGGAACATCATAATATCTATTATTTTGATTAAATATGCGCGTTATCGTAAGATAGCACCTAACTATTAGAATAATAGGTGAACAAAACATCACTAAAATGTATAATATTATCTTACAATAAAGCTTCGCCTATACCAAATGAACCACATTGAGATGACCCAGTTTTAGCAAACCCAGGTTTCCCTATTTTTAAAACCGTCTACTGTTTCCGCGTGTTTATTAAAGCAGTAATATTCCGCGCCGTATAAATCTAGGACCTAAGTTATATGATGATTTACAACGAGTTTTATGAAAACGCAGTCTAAGTACCTATAGCATACTAGCTTTCCGCCCGCAGCTTCGCCCGCGTTTTCAGAGAAAACCCCGCATAGTTCCCTTTCCCATGGGATTTCCGGGATAAAACCTATCCTATCTCTCAAGTTGGATCAAACTGCACATGGTGTGCGAATTTTATTATAATCGGTTTAGTGGTTTAGGAGTCCATTGAGGACAAACATTGTGACACGAGATTAATATATATTAAAGATTATTGCAAGACTAACAGTTGCGCCGTGGGCCGTGCCTAGAGGTATACCTATATCTATCATCCACATATTATGTCAGTTACATTTAAGTATTAAAAACCTTGACTCTTTAGTTTTAGATTACAATCTAAAATTATGTGTCCAGAATTCGACACAGGGTCAAACATCTTTATATGTAGGTACTCTAGGTAGTATAGTATAGGCTATACTGTAATGGTTTGAATTTTTAAGGAGCATCGATGAAAGTTAAAAATACCTATAAAAACAATGTATGTAAAAGGAGGTTGTATACAACGCAGCAAGGCCCCATAAAGATTAACTACGCCATATAATAGTAAAGGATAACGGATGTTACCTTTGCGATTTGATCTGTATGGCAATCTAGGATTGTAAGGGAAAGGGATAGAATTGTAGCCGGTATCTGTTTTAAAGGACGCAAGGCGAAACATCTACATAAAATATTCAATCATTTCAATCCTGCTCTGAAGTATTTTACACAGAAACGTAAATATTTTTTTTAAACAGATAATCTTCATTTAATAGCGTTTACGTACAGGTTTCCTAGTAATATGGAAATGAATGAAAAATGATTTTTTATTAGCGCCTGTGTAAATTAAATACAATGTTCGCAGAATTTATCTGAACAAAGATACGAGATTATGTTTTTCAAAAGTATCTACATAATTATATTTTCCTAGAAAAATAATAATCATCTGATTGCATATTCCGGCTTAATATTATAATATCGTCAATTATACCAGTTTTGAAAAAAAAATGTAAAAAAAAATCGCGATAATTTTATCAACTTTCTCTTCACTTACCAAAAAATAAATTTGTAAATTTATGGTATTAACATTCGCTCTATTGAATTAATTAGTATTTGTCTGTATTTTTTAACATTTCTTTCATAAGCGTGACTTTATATAATGTAGGTATTTCATGTGTTTTGCTTTCGCGTATAGTTTTAACTATGATAGGTATAGAAAGAAGCAGAGATTGCAATCCCGTAACGTAATATCAAATACGTATTCAAGGCATGTATGTATTTATTCGGCTAGTAGCTGCCTCTGAAAGCTGCAGGACCGAAGCGATTCAATTAGACCCCTACTTACTCTATTCAACTCGGGCCATAATCGTACCTATGGATACGTTGTACAAGATACTTTTGTAGATTATTTTCTACGATTTTGTTGTTTAATACAGGTCAATTTTGTAAAGGATCAATTAATAAACTACGTATGTACCTAAAATATAGAGTCGTAAATGTCTATGCCAATATTATATAAAGAAACATTTTTGATTAAAAACGACCTACGAAGGATAAATGGAGTATCAATTACCAATTTTTCGTAAATGGTATAATTATTATAATGACTGGATATTCCTTTGAGAACAGTCGAGGTTGCGTGTCTGAGCTAGTCTTGGTATAAATCGTAGTAATTACAGCAGCAAATCGTTGCAGTTCGTCCGTTTGTATAATAGTTTATATGGGTTAAAAAAAAAACAGATTTTGTGAATACACAGCTTTATAAAATACAACTTTAAATCACTCCACTCAAATAGTAAAACAAACAATATTTACCAATCAATAAATTCTTATAACACAGTGAATTGTTTCATAAACTGTAAAATCAGGATTTAGGATTAAACAAACTAAAAAGTATTGTCTTACGAGGCATCACGTGATCCAGTCAGCTGTACTAATTAGATAAATTCACGGAAGACTTAACATTCATTAGCCGAATAAACGCCTGATGCGCTTATCCGAAAATATTTCGATTAGAGTTTAGACTTTAGGGGGATGAGATAAAAATAATTAGGAAACCTTTTTTTATGAATAATGATGAATAAAGTATTGTAATAAAATTCGATTCAGAATTGTTATGTATACGGATACACTACTTTGAAGACCAAACAAACAATTTAATATGTGCATTCATATTTCACACAGATATCACAGATAATAATAGGTAGACAGCATAATTTCTTTACATAATAGTTCCCTGTCAATTGTAATACGTATCGAAACCCCTAGCACAGGATTATACAGGTTGCCTAGCACAGGATTATACACATTGACCAGTCGTTGAAAAAAATATTACCAACTTATTTCTCAGATTTTGTTCTTCTTTGAAATAAAGATGTAAAAAAGTAATCCAATTAAGTTTAGGAATATTTTACCTGAATGTACTTTTATTTTAAGAGATTGTTAGAAAATCACAGTTAAATCAGCAAATAACTTTTAAATTTTAATCTATTTAACTTAGGTATCCATTAGGTTTTTTAAACAAATCCATGTCGTGTCTGTTCAAGTGGAATTTTGTAATCAATTTAAACAAGTTCCGGTCCAGAAGAAACTTGATGCGGCAATACAGTATAAAAAAAACTCTGATTATACTTTTTCACTAATGGAAAACAAACCCGGTCGATATTTTACCTAAAAAGCGAACTAGAGCAAAGGTAACAAACGTAACTTGAACTAACATATATTTCATATAAAATATGTATTATGCAACCATGAGTTAAATGAAGCGAAGGATCGGTTTTCAATGGATTGATTCAATATTCCCACAAAACCATTTATGGTGTATTTTGTTCAGTATTCACAGAGGGTTCAATACAAGATTAAAGTTTCAAAGCATTCAAAATACTACAATAGAAGCATTGCGCATTGTATCCTTTATACGAATCATTCTGGATAAACTCTATGTATTGAGAGAATAATATTACAAATTGCACACAATTTTAGAGTAAAAAGGTTTTGGATTTCGTAATCTATATGAAGAACGGAACGTGGTCAACAGTTGCCAAATTATGTGCGGTTAAATATATTTTTATTAGTAGACTTTAACGGTATCTAAGTAAAATGTATTCGACAAGGAAGTATACAGTCCTCCAGATTGACGCAGAGGTGGTAGGGAAACTTATTCCTACCTCCTTTAATTTTACATGAAAATTTTCAGGTGCAGAAAGGTCTTGTTTCATTCTTCGCTTTGTTTTGTTTGTCAGCTTAGCATGGCTAGCTGGCGTTTTGGAAATGACTGCATTTGTTATTTCTTAATAAATACAACGATTTTTGCTTTAAAATAGCTAGTTTAATGCTATATCCTATTTTACTTTATATATCGTTATCGTTTTGTGTGTTATTTTGATAGGATAGATATTCATAGGTTTAGAATACATAGCCCAAGGAAAGCGGGTCGAGTGGTAAGTATTATAATATGAACGTAAAGAAAACTTAGGAACAATGTATGTGGAATAAGTTTAAGAACTCGCTTTACTTTTCTACTTAAAAACTTTAGGTTCTTACGCATAATTATACATTACATACATACATTATATTTAGATACTTAGTTTTATATAAGGCGTGTTTAAAAGAATGTCCTTGTAAAGCTTAATAAAGAATATCTACACGTGCAAATTCAATATTCTTTAGGTGGTGTAATCTCTCCTCTACCATTATAAAATTTTAAATTAAATGCTGCCTTGTTATGGCTACAAGAGATGCTTAGATGATAAATCATATCATATAATCATATATCAATGTTTTAACATTGTAAAAAATATAATATTAATTAATAAAATAATAAATACTAGCTTTCCGCCCGCAGCTTCGCCCGCTTTTTCTAAAACATAATAAATTATATAATAAAACCTTCCTCTTGAATCACTCTATCTATAAAAAAAAACCGCATCAAAATCCGTTGCGTAGTTTTAAAGATTTAAGCATACATAGGGACATAGGGACAGAGAAAGCGACTTTGTTTTATACTATACTATGTAGTGATAGTGATTAAACATTCAATAAATCAATTTCGTTCTTGAACTTGAGCACAACATCGGTTGCTACGATTCATAGAATATCGACTAGAAAATGAAATACGATATACATAGTTTACATAGCTCCATAGCTATAAAATATTGAATTTGTTTCTTAGATTTATATACAGCTATAGCATACAAAATTAAAAAGCTTAAAGGACATAAAGGATCACTTTATTCCTATACACTGACCCCTACTGAGTAACTTAACAAAGTACCTAGTCATTTTTGTTGGCATCGGTATCTGATGATGCATTCTTTTATTAGTAGGTATAAGTATTCCAGTTGATAAGAAGATTATATGTATACATTGTAATTATTTTTAGCTGCATTTACAAATTATAAAATATCTCGAACTCAAAACATTGAACTTCCGACTACACTAGACACTACACTGAGTTACGACTTCAGTGTCTGGGTCGCAAATCGATAACTGGTATGCTAATTAAATATTATAATGATTTTTTTTATTTAATTACAGGGTGTTAATTATTGTTTTAATTAGGTACGTCTTATAGTTTATGTTTTATAATTGCAAAGTAAAAATAACTAGTTATGAAGTCTGTCAAAATTTAACTCAAATCAAAAGTCCTTTCAGTTTCCCTAATTTCTAATTGTTCTAATTGCTTTTCCAGGCAAACCTCAATCAGACAACTAATAATAATTACAGTGGAACGAGGCAAATGGCTGTTCTTCTATGAAAAGCCAAAAATCTCATAAAGGCAAAATTGATTCATATTTTTATTATAAACCTAAAATCCATTATTGTAATTCAGTCAGGATCAATTACAGATTATACATCAACATTACTTTAGCCCAACTTTAGTCTCATTTTAAGGGGCCTTAAATATCTAAAACGTCAAATATTATTACAATTTTAAAATGCTTAAAAGCAGAAAATTCTACGATAATATTGCGATGTTATTACAAGCAATATGTAGATCAACACAGACGAACCGGAAAATGAGAATTACGTAGCGTACGGTAAATTGAATTTCAATTCTATAACTCTATAACCAGATATTTCCCTGCAGCCGGGGACACATTGACGTTTGATCGATCTACTAGTTTGCTACATGTAATCGTTCTGTCAGAGATACCTTTGTCCTTATGCTGTACCTTGTAGCAGTAAAATACGTATGAAATTGAATCCCTCAATGTTCAATTGGAATGTCAATTGGGTTTCATGCAGTCAAAGCAATAAGCTTTTAACTTGTAAGAAGCGAAAGGCAAGTAAGATTATAAGGTAAAAATGAAGTGAATAGATGTAGATGCTTTGCTTTCTTAAAGAGCTTTGGGAGCGAAATAGGTTTTATTATGTGTCCTCGATCTCATCACCTGTATGTTTTAAGGCGTACCTATATTATAAAATTGTACTTATACAATGCCTTTTGTGAGCATGAAGTGATAATCCAATTCATACCGTCTACTTCACTCTACAATATTAATGCATTATATTGACAAATTCCTCGAATGTATTACTACAATGCAACACATAATATACGGATTCGGATAAAAATAGTGTGTATTAACGAAGTATCTATCGAGAAAATACCTAGTCAATTTCGAAGTATAAGCTCTGCACTTAATGGCGTTAATGGCTTTCCCATGGGCCATGAAATTTCCATGAAAAAGGATGTTCCAAGCCGAAGTTTAAGCATTTTATAATGTATCTATTATTTCCAACCTCCGGGTCCGAACGGGTTCTTTATCAAGGACGGAAAACAGGTAAAATCTGTACATGTGTAAAT
The DNA here is from genome assembly GCF_061535455.1 of Colias philodice. Lineage (NCBI taxonomy): Eukaryota > Metazoa > Arthropoda > Insecta > Lepidoptera > Pieridae > Colias > Colias philodice. The sequence goes on along the minus strand of NC_143095.1, from coordinate 4,093,184 downwards.
ATTAAAGTTAATTTTACATTCTGCCCATATGACTTTATAATATTTTTTACGGTTTATATAATAAGGAGAAAATCATACATAGTTCATTCATAAATTGTTACCTTACACTGTGTATTTATGGAGTTTATGGTCTACTGCGTTAGTTCAATTTTCAACTAGGGTAAAATTGTACCGGCATTTAATAACCAGAATGTATTCAGGAATATCCAGCGAACGTGAAGCAGGTTTTGTAGTCTATGATTTATTGAAAATACATATGTATCTATCTAATAGGTATCTATAAAATTATACATTTCTAAAATTCCATGCCAATAGCATCCTGGTTATTGAACTATTATTACGTCTGTTCTAGTAAACCAACGAACCTATCGGAAAATACCCGATAATTTTGAAGCTCTTGTGGTATTATAAGTGATAAATTTACAAATTCTATACAAAAATGTAAGAATGACTAAACATTAAAACTATTTTTAACTTTTCTGCAGATCAAAAAACTTCTTTTGCGTTGCCTTCCAAATTATCTATAAGTATATTTTCTATATTTTTTCTTTTGTATGAATGACATAAATCTTTGTAAAAATATCTATTTTTTATTGAGGATCTGACAATGAGAATCTTTATAGTGCGGATCCTTAAAAATGAAGAGCGGCCGCGTATCTGCCATTTATCTCAGCTAAAATAAAAAGAGCATGTTTTGTTGATGAAAAATGTTGGTGTTTTATTGAGCTCTTGTATATAATATCACCACGTTCTAAGAATGAATAAGAAAACTTAATTTGATGTATATAAATAGTGTGTTTTTTGCTTATTGAACCGAAGTATTATTGTGAAAATTCGGTCGAAATCAGAAATAATTTCAGGTCAGTACGCCAGAAATAAGTTCCAAAGGTTATAGTTCATCTAAACCTAATAAACTTCGTAATTTTTTGTATACCTATGAATATTTTTACTAAATAATTACTATGTCTATAATATTAAATCCCTAGATTATGTAAATACTAATATTCTTAAGTAGTATGTTTGTTTATCCCGTTTAAACAACAAAATACCTATAAGTAATTATACATTTCTGAATTGCATCATAGAAAAAGCGTCAAGAAGTTTGTGTGAAACACAAATGTACGAAGGAAGGTTGTGGGTATATTGTGAAGCATACTCGAGAAGAGCCGCGGGCAGAAAGCTAGTAGCCAATAAATGTGATAAGTCATAACTTGATATTGCCCTGGCAGACACTGTTGAATACACATTTCATATTATCTGCTAGCGTTACTATGGAGGTTTTGTATTTAACGATACGTTATTTTTATGAATAATTACAGGGTAAATTTTCGCCAAAGCAACTTATTTCGACATAATATTATCCCCAAAAAAGCGCAAGACATTTTTATATAATTACTAACAATTTAGAATATTACGTTATTTATAATACGACGTTTTGATAATCAGTAAAGCGTAAAAACATTTAATTTAATTGTTAAATAACGTATTAACGATAGATTAGAAAAAAGAGATTAGCACAAAACGACACTATCCGTCCAAATTTCTCATTATAAACCTAATTAGTTAAATGAAAAGTAAATTTTCAATCAGCCACGTTCTGGGTCAGAGTCGTCTACGGAATATCAGTAACGAGGTGGCTTATCGCGGATCTTTGAGCAGTAAAAGTTGATGAGGCACCAACGAGCGATTTCACTTTTTCAATTCGCCGATAATTGAAAACTTTGGTTTGGCTTAAGCTGCGGTTCGTAAATTGAAAGCACTTGCGTATTAATGTGTTTTAAAACTGTTTAAATTAAACTGATGAGTTGACTTTATAGCATCAAGAAAATGTAACGTAAAATCTTTTCTTTGATCAATGACTTTTATGAAGAAGCTTTTACTAAAGCTTGGCATTTTAATTTGAATATAGTTCTAGTGAACAAATAACAAAATTCATAAAGGAATACATTTCTGTATTTGATCTAAGTCTTATTATGCGCAAATATTTATTTTGTAAGAATATTCCTTTCAGAAAAAAATTCTAAGTATTCGCATAATGGCAAAAGTAATATTTAATCTTTTTCGTATTTCCACTCTAAAGAGTAAGTTAGTACTTAGGTAAACGGAATTATTTCAATTTCATAAAAACTTTTGTAAAGAGTTTCATATACATAGAGATTGAATACAAAAAGAGCGTATATCTTTCAAAAGGGAAACTTAACTCCCGAAGTTTATAAGAAATCCACATCCCAAGCCAAGAAAGTGCCTGAAAATAACTATCCGAAACTGTCTATGTGTACATCTGGGGTACATTTGTTTACGATTCTCTAATCGACTAAATTTTAGCTTTAAGAAACTGTACCGTCATTTGTTAAATAGCGAGACATACTGACGCAAGTATAATCATTCTTCTAGACTTTTTGTTTAAACTTGTAAATAATGTACTTCAGTATTATGTATAGTTGTGACGCTTCATAAGACTGAATTCTTATCAAATTATAACTTACTAGCTTTCCGCCCACGGCTTCGCCCGCGTTTTTAAAGAAAAACCCGTTCCCGTAGGATTTCCGGGATAAAACCTATGTCCTATATCTATATATACCTATGTCCTTTCTCGGGTATCAAAATATCTCTATACCAAATTTCATGTAAATTGGTTCAGTAGTTATGGCGTGATTGAGTAACAGACAGACAGACAGAGTTACTTTCGCATTTATAATATTAGTATGGATTATAAACCCACTAAAAATAATGTATGAATAACTGACTCTTTAAGTTGGATTAGCCACAGTCTATCCTATTAAAACAATTGAGATCTGATGGGTTTATGTCTAACAATGGTCTATGTTTGTGCCAAATCGATCAACGTAAGGTTGCATCAGCCATGCTAACGAGCTTTGAGGCTATATCGATATGTAAAGCTATAATATTAAACTAAATGACTACAGTAGGCTATATCTATACTAATATTATAAAACTGAAGAGTTTGTTTGTTTGTTTGAACGCGTTAATCTCGGGAACTACAATTCCGATTTGAAAAATTATTTCGGTGTTAGGAAGGCTATATATAATATCATCTCACTAAAAAACCGCGGAGCACAGCTAGTAGATACATAATATATACATGACAACATTTTCTTCGTTGTTATGACTTCTCTATATGATAAAGAGTTTTACAATTGTAACTAGAATATGAAACTATGAACATTGGATAAAGTAAATTGAAAGTAGCTGATATCGTATTGCTTCGGTCTAAAGGTCAGAGTCGTATTCCAAATATGGCAATTTCATTTGATAGGACTCACGTTTAACAGACGCTTTCGTTTTGAAATACTACTCCTATCTATTAGGTTCGTTACTTTAGGACTTGTTTAAGAACTGTTTGGAATTATCGGAAATTCTGTGAGCTAATGTAAATAATTCCCAAAACTATTAGTAATTAACATTTCTAACAATCTTAGATTTTAGATTTTATATTTTTAATTATTTTTTTACCCAGAAATATGATTTGACGGTACGAAATTTTGGAAATAATAAGCAGAATTAAATAAGTAGAACCACAGAATATTCATAAAAATATTTAAACCAACTGCACTTGTAAGTGGACATATTCACTCATTCAATTAAAAAAATATTAATACTTTGTTCGTGAGGTACAAATTAATCCATGACTGCTCTCAATTGTTTCAAAGTAATTAAATTCAACGGCGACGTCATTAAGTTACGCTTGAAAGCTTCAAGCCGGGATGCACGGAAACGCAGTAAAACTCAATATATTAATATGATAAGAAATTGTTTTACATATTGTTCCATATAAAAATCAAAGTAAGAGCTATTTAAAGTGTTGTGACCTTTTCTCCATGTGTGTCTGTATGTAAAATTATTATAAAATTTAGTTCATTATATTAAAGCGTGGTTTTTTTTCCTGATAAGAGCATTGATAATTATTTATAGAGCAGATAAATCGAAAAATCAATTAAATTTTTACACACTCGCCCAGTCTAGAGCTTCCAATGTTTTGATTAAAGCCGAAGCCCACTTATCCACCACTGCTCTTATAAATATATTGTTTTTTGTGATGGAAGAGCTTCGGAACTAATTGGTCACGCCCTCAAGGAATTTCCATATCAAAGTGGCGGAATATATTAATTAGAGCATGTTGACTTTTTATAATGAGAAAGGGGTGGCATATTTTCTACAGTAAATTATTTTATTCCTGTTTGCCCTTCATCATTATTAAGTAAAAGGTTAAAAAAACAAGTTTGACCTATTTAATAAGAAACAAAAGGTAATGATCTACCTACAGAAAAAAGAAGAAAAAATAAAACTAAAAAGCGCGCTGGTATGTCTAAACTCAGAATCTATTCTGTTGAAAATAAGAATGATTATTTTAGATCGGTCGACAATTAATACACAAAATAATTTAAACTCAAGCAAATTCTGAATCTATGGAGTAGTGTATAGTTTGTTCTTACTATTATATACTCTCTCACTAGCAACTATCAAATAGTACCGTAACTGAAATCTTGCACTAAGCAAGCCATTCTTGCACATGCTTTGGTATTTCGTAGCGTCTAATTAAACATCGTCTTCAAATCATATGACATTAATGTAAAAACCAACTTTTCCGATCATTATAGAATTGACTAGCTGCGCTCCGCGGTTTCACCCGCGTGGCTCCTCTCCTTTTGGTCTTAGCGTGATGATATATAGCATATAGCCTTCCTCAATGAATGAACACCGAAAGAATTTTTCAAATCGGACCAGAAGTTCTTGAGATTAGCGCGTTCAAACAAACAAATAAACAAACAAACAAACTCTTCAGCTTTATAATATTAGTATAGATCATAGCAATCTAACGTGCAAAAAAGTATACTGGAGGGGTAACCCCGATGTCTTAAAGCAGTTTCCATGTTAGTGAACTTAGCAGATCATTTTTAGCAGATCAAAAAAAAAAAGTGAGTTCTTATCGCGTGCAGTTGAGTTATACAGTTCCTGATACTTTTTAGAAATAGTTCTGGCGTTTTTACCTTAAAAAACGACATTTGAAAAAAATTATCTGCCAACTTCCCGTAGCAGATCATTTTTAGCAGATCAAAAAAAAATGTGAGTTCTTATTGCGTGCAGTTGAGTTCTACAGTTCCTGATACTTTTTAGAAATACTCGCATAAAATGAAACACTAGAAAATTTATTTATGTCATATTTCATCACGCCGTAGCACCATGCCGTAGCAGCATGCCGTAGCATCATGCCGTAGCATCACGCCGTAGCATCACGCCGTAGTATCATGCCGTAGCATCATGCCGTAGCTTCATGCCGTAGCATCACGCCGTAGCATCATGCCGTAGCATCACGCCGTAGCATCATGCCGTAGCATCACGCCGTAGCATCATGCCGTAGCATCATGCCGTAGCATCACGCCGTAGCATCATGCCGTAGCATCACATCGTAGCATCACACCGTAGCATCACGCCGTAGAATCACAGCGTAGCATCACGCCATAACACACGCATTACGCCGTAGCATCACGCCGTAGCATCACAGCGTAGCATCACGCCGTAGCATCACGTCGTAGCATCACGTCGTAGCATTACGTCTTAGGCCGGGTCCACATTTGTAGCATTTCGGTGTATCGTATCTCCGTTGCGTGGCCTCGGCGCGTATCATGATCGCTAGTTTGGACGCAAGATGATACCCGTTGATGATACACACCGTATCTGATACGGCCCGATCCGCACTAACCGTGTATCATGATACACCTCGTATCTGATACGCGTATCACGATCGGTGGTATGGACGTATTTTGATACTGTATTACGATACGATATACGTGATACACCGCGAACCATCGTGTGTCGGTTTTTCCGCGATCATCAAAGAGGATACACATCGTATCGATCAAGTTTGGACGTGAATGCAATTGATACGCGATCATTGCCTGTGTTCCCGCCATTTAGTGGTTTTCGTGGAGCGTCCATTGTCGCCGATACACTGAGATGATACAGCATTTGATAAGTATGGACGCGTTTTTTTTCAAGATACGCCTTTATAATACGACATGGACAAATGAGCGTCCATATTTATGATACAAATACTCGATACGATACGACTGATCGTGATACGTCAAGATGCTACAAATGTGGACCCGGCCTTAGCATCACGTTAAGCCGGGTCCAGGTCGGGTTTTTTCAAATGTCGTTTGTTAAGGTAAAAACGCCAGAACTATTTCTAAAAAGTATCAGGAACTGTAGAACTCAACTGCACGCGATAAGAACTCACATTTTTTTTTGATCTGCTAAAAATGATCTGCTACGGGAAGTTGGCAGATCATTTTTTCAAATGTCGTTTTTTAAGGTAAAAACGCCAGAACTATTTCTAAAAAGTATCAGGAACTGTAGAACTCAACTGCACGCGATAAGAACTCACATTTTTTTTTTGATCTGCTAAAAATGATCTGCTAAGTTCACTAACATGCAGTTTCCCTCACTGGAAATAATTCTGCTTGAACTCATATCTTACCGTCCCAGTATAGCTATTTTTATTTCAAAAGCGCAAAACACAATCACTCGAACCTTGAACAAGAATACAGAAATTACAAATATCATTTTGTTGAAATGGCTGAACTTTAAAAAGCGTACAGCATAGAGGGTCGTTACTGTGTACAGTAGTGGCTATTTGCTACATGAATCACTTTAGTTCTGCCATTAATAGGGCACTCTGTTCTCTCCAATGTTTCGAGTATTTCAAACGGAAACAATAACTAGGCATTGCAGTGCTTTAACAGCTTAACCACAAAATGAAGCGATTAAATTGTAAATAGACGGTATATTAATTTCAATTGACATAGAAATCGTTCGATGCTGTATTTAAATTATCTGCATTGAACAATATTATTATTGTTTTTTTAGCTGTTATGCCTATATGTTTTCTAAGCCTTAGAACTGCGATTTGCCAAAATATTTATACGGTCTTCAACATTTTTGACTTGAAATAAAAAAAAGAAAAAAACAAATTCTCCTAAAATGTTGTCTACAGGAAAAGCTTATAGATTATTTTAATAAAGGGAAGGATTTATTTACAACTAGTAGTCCGCCCCGGCTTCGCCCGTGGTACATATTTCGCAATAAAAGGTAGCCTATGTCCTTTCTCGGGTATCAAAATATCTCCATACCAAATTTCATGCAAATTGGTTCAGTAGTTTAGGCGTGATTGAGTAACAGACAGACAGACAGAGTTACTTTCGCATTTATAATATTAGTATGGATAATAAAAAGAATTATGAAACGACAACGAAAATGTACAAAAATATTGAAGGCTTAAGAATTTAGAGAGAATTCTCAAATGTTCCTAGCTAGGAAACTGACCCCAGCATTGTGTTCAATTTGAAGTTTATGAAATGTAAGCTGATAGTAAACACATTAATGGCCGTATTTCGGTTAGAGCGGTCTTAAGAGGAACGAGCCATTTGCGCAGACTTTACAGTACATCAGTGTGAGTGAAACTTGAGTGCACCCTTTTAATCTGGTCCATTACTTTCATAATCCGGAAAATCAGACATTTTAAAATAAAAAAAATCACAAATTTTTGATATTGCTTACTAGTACTAGTAAGTATTCGCTCTTTGAAAAATATTACGTGTATTGGTTTTAGCCCGTGACTTCGCTCGTTTTATGGGATAAAAAAGACAAGCTATTCTACAGCCAATATTTGAACCAAATTCCATCCCAACCTATATGTATAGGGATAGTAATAGAAGGATATTTAACTTTTTTATATAATTTCTTATTCTTTACACTATAGGTAATATATAGAAAACTACATCATTTCTTAGTGACATAAGGTAGATTTTTTAAGTTAAACATAAATTAATCGTAATTACAGGTCTTATTGCGTAACTAAATATATTTCTGCTTTCGAATAGCGGCACAATTACTACGTAATAAGCCTAATATGATTCTATTATTAAAACTGATAGCTCTTATTTTATTAGATTTTCTTAGAAACACTTTGAGTAAGGTAATTAATTTATTCATTAAGATCTATTTCTGCTTAATCAATTATAATTGTTCCTTGATAAATGAAATGGATGAAAATCATTCCAATGTTGTACAGCATTGGAATGATTTTCATTCATTAATGTAATTAAAATTATTTTAATTATTGTATTTTACAAGAAATTAAGTATTATAGACAGTATTTCAATTTAAATAGAGAACCGAATAATTAAGAAACCACATAAGAAACAAAACAAAAAAAAATATTTTTACTATTAATTATACTATTTAATTACCAACTAACATCCGGAAAATGCAAAACCCTTTGGTTATATTTTAAAAAATGAAACTACAGTTCATTTTGACGACTCTGACCTAATTAAAAATTTCGGAATGTTTTTTTCAGAGATTGGCTGTTGTATCTCTATCTCGTAGTTAATGAGGTTACTTTTATGCTTGAAATACAACAAGTAAATAAATCAGCAAAAGGTTTAATTATTATCAAATAAATGGTCATCTGGATTATAAATGGGCATGCATTCCCATACTTTAGCCTTGCAAACATTTAAATGCCTACGCGTATTCTAAAATAAGCGTTATTATATTTTAGCAGGCCGACCCTCGCTTAAACGCATAATTAACGCAAACATAAATAATAAATTAGCTGACCTCAGCCCACTTTCCGTAGTTAGTTTTTATGCGAGCCCTACGGGGTTTTATCATAACCATAGTAACATAATTCCTTCGTAAGGCGCCGACTTGTCGCAGCATTCAATTAAAAGGATAAGTGATTCAAGAATACCTCGTTATTTTTATTCATATCTTTTATATTGTTGAGATATATTTCTAAGAAAATTTCAGTAGCAATTGTTTGCAAATCTTACGTTCATATTAAACATGCTTATTCGCTTTATGTATGTTTAACGATGCGGCCTGCAAATTATAGGCTCGTTAAGCTTACATTAATTAAAGTGTAAAAAGAAAGGAACCTAAAAATATACAATAAAAGGCGCGTTATGAAACTGGAATAAAAGTTTTCGCCAATTCTGAAAAGAAGAATATATAATGAATGCGAATTCTTACAAGAATTGTGAAACCACAATAAAAATTCATAATTGAAATTACTAAAGACGGAGCGCTTTGTGCAGATTATGATATAAAATATTTAATATCATAGACTATGTTCAAATATTTTTTTCAATTTTTTACTTGTAATGAATTACAGTAATAGATTTGTAACAATTCCACACGTAAGCCTTCCAAAGGACCGGGTATCTTCCTTCTGGTAGTACCCGTGTATTATGGAGAGAGACATAATAATAATAATAAATTCTTTATTGCACACCAAAAAAAACAGAGAAGAAAACAGCACATAGGAACAATGTACAAAAGGCGGTCTTATCACTTACAAGTGATTTCTACCAGACAACCTGTGATATTGGAAAATGCTAGAAGAATACATTTATGGAGGCGTGAGCAAAATATATAAATATATAAATAATATAAAAGAACACTGAACCCATGTATAATATATCCAAAAAAAAATTGACCTAATGATTAGTTAAACACTCATATTATGAAGAATAAGAAAAGGAAATCTCCAAATTTTTCGCTATTGATATATTATATAAGGTAGGATAACTCGTGTATGTATAATTTTATGATTTGGTTATTCATTTTGGAAATAAAATTATTAGATCAAGAAGAACGTGTGACTGATTTATTTCTACGTACAATTTTTTAAGATGACAAAGTTCTGAGATAATATTCTATCGGGTTGTTACTAGGTACTGATTTTTACACTTTCAGTGAAGAAGATTATTTTTACGATTCGAATCATAAGATATATACTCATTTTTATTTCGCAACGATAAGTCAAAATGATGATGCTCTAATAAGATTAATACTAAGAACATCGCGAAAAGAAAAATCGTGTAAGAGGTTATTCATATTAGATTTTATTATTTTTCTTGAAATTGATAACGAAAATTTATAACATTTATATTTTTGAAATGATTATTAAAATCAAATCATATCTGTCCACTTGAATAATTCTTATTTCTAAAGTAGGTATATGTAACATGTTTATATGGATAACAAATAATGAAAGTAGATATAAAATTAATGAGTATAATGTATTATTATGTATAATGTATTACATCTATAATAATAGTGCGAATAGTAATGGTTAAATTATAAAATAAATTAAAGGAGCAAACTGAAAATTCAAAAAAGAAAATTGTACCATATTATGTTTTTTCTAGCTTTAATTATGTTACACAACAAAGTACGTGGGATCTGGTCATACTTTGGTAGATACGTGATAGGTCAAACTGCACTAGTAGTTAATATCAAACTTTTTTTCATGACTAAAGTTATTACTGCCCTATGGTAATAACATATTAACATTTACAGTTTACGCATGTACCTTTATGATGATTAGAGTCATATCCAGGGTTCAAAATACTACTTGAAATTATGGTAGACATAAGATGAAGCCACTATATTAGCCACTACATTATATTATTACAATTGCCTATTCCCATTTCAGATTATTAAATTAAACCCTAACATTTAGTTAAGTAAGGTTTCAAATTTGCTCTACTATAAAAACCCTTAGTTTCAATATTACACCTAATTCAAATTTCAATACGAAATGTAATCCACGGATTACATATTTTCGTATTGTAATCCACGGATCCATATAATTACTCCACGGAGCAAGGTCACTTGTATTCATACTTCGTTTTCTGCCACGTGACTATTATTAATCACGTATGGTAATTAATGTTCATAAATACGCCAATGTTGTGCTAAATATTTTCATGTGAATGTGAATTTGAATTATCTATACTAATATTATAAAGCTGAAGAATTTGTTTGTTTGTTTGAACGCGCTAATCTCGGGAACTAGTGGTCCGATTTGAAAAATTCTTTCGGTGTTAGATAGCCCATTCACCGAGGAAGGCTATAGGCTATATATCATCTCGCTAAGACCAACAGGAGCGGAGCACTGCGGGTAAAACCGCGGAGCACAGATAGTTCAGGATATTTATGGAAGCAAATATTCAGAATAATTGTATAAACATGGAAGACGTTGAAAGTATAGTTTTAATAACACGGTAAAGTGAATTTCCATAGCCGCAGATTGCAATGAAAACAATTCAAAACGATCCGTTCCAGATTTATTTATGTTTAAATAACTTTGCTATGTTTTCATTCCAGAGAAACCATAATTGTTTTGTAAGTAATGTTTCTGTAATAATTTTCAGTTTTACATTAATTGATTTTTCTGCATAAATTATTTTTTCACGTATAACGTGGCTATAACGCCGTCTACCATTGATGAATAGGGGCATGTGTTATTGTTTTACAATCAAAGGCAGAAAATAAGTGGTTATAATAATAATTGAAAATCTATTATTAAAGATACGATTGACGATTATTTTTTCAGTTTCCTAAACTATTTGGCTATTTAATCTACCTATTGTAAAAATGAACCGCTAAATGTGTTGCTATCGCTAAGTGTAAAACTCTGGAACCGAGAACGTGTCTTGTGGGGTGAAAACATGAAAAAGGGACAATAGGGCAGTACGTCTGCTGGGACTGTTAGTATGTAGATACATACATAATACATAAAATACAGTCCACCATAGAATTTAACAGAACTAAAATGTATAGAGTAGGTTAAATTTCATTAGGTATAAAATTTTAGATTGTTCTTGGTAAAATAGACTTTATTATTGAAAAAAAAAATATCCTAGGAAACCTACCCTAGTAATACCTATTGAAGAAAACTAATTTTGAAATTCTTCTTACGGGCTATTCAAAGAGCCTTTATATTGAGTGGTTTTCTCGAAAATACTTACTTATATAAAACTTACTTATATACTTACTTATATAAAATTTCGAAGTTTTTTCAAATTAAACAAAATAATTTATTTTATTTATTTTGCTCTATTATTTCTGGGAATTTAATGGATGTGTTAATATATGCTATTTATAAGTTGCACACACGTTTATAGTTCTCACAGAAAATCTATAAAAAAAATGTTATTACAAGTAAAATATATTTCAACCCACAAGGCTTAACAAAGAGAGAAGACGGAAATCCTTTTGCAATTAGTCCAGCAGTTTCCAAGATTTACGAGCACAAATATACAAATTCTCGCTATGTTTTATAAATATTGTTAAATATGTATACATCCGCAGTTCACAGACGAAATCTGCTAAAACAGACATTTACAATAATCTATTTTTATTCTCAACTCCATCCAAATCGGATCAGTTGTGTTTGTTTAGAGTGATTAGAGGATCCATTCATCAGTTTAATTAGTAGGTAAATGGAGTCTTTAGGTAATATAGAATCTAATGACAACACATTCCAGTTATAGATTAATATAATAAAAACATAAAACAATAGACAAGGATTTATATCTATCGCAAATAATAATAAACTTTGTACTATTGACAACTAATTCTGTTTGTAATACGAAACATAAATGAACTGAATTCGCAGTGTAACCGAGTCGCAGTGCATTCCCAACTTCTAATTAAATTTCTCATATAGCAATCCTTTGAAGAATTTAATAAAAATCTGATTAAAAATCGGAGAACATTTTATCAGACACTGACAAAATAATTAAAATAATATTCACATGAATTTTCTGATAGATTGATTATTTTTGAACATCCTAAAAAGTGACGGATTATGTGTTATAAAAATATTTAATTTATTATAAATATTTACTTTTCATTTATTTACTATTTTAATAACATCAATCTATTAGAAAATCCGACATCACATAGGTGAAGAAAAATTAAACAAATCCTATCTATATATTACTACCCTTTATTGATAACCACGCGAGGTGCTCGAAAAATTCACTTTTTGCGGTATAGGAACCTATCAAAGAAAGAAAATTATTGCATTTTTCATATGACCCGCAAAACGACCTTCACCTAAATACGTAATATGTTTATTGCAAACAATTTGATTCTTAATTGAAAGCAAATAGACAACAGTCGTCGTTTTGTCATAGTATAATAAAGAAGCCGTTAAATGTATCCAGTAAACTCAGCTTCAACTATCTACCGAACAAAGTTTAATGAAACATACATTTCTTGAGTTAAAAGCTCAACTAGTGCAAATGCGGAACCTCTACATTATAACTGCTTCGTAGGTTTATCTGCGAGTAATACAAGAATAAAAGTAAATCTATACTAATACTAATATTATAAAGCAGAAGAGTTTGTTTTTTTGTTTGAAAGCGCTAATTTCAGGAACTACTGGTCCGAGTTGAAAAAAATTCTTTCGGTGCTAGATAGCCCATTTATCGAGGAAGGCTTATAGGCTATAATATAATATCATCACGCTAAGACCAACAGGAGGGGAGCCGCGCGGGTGAAACTGCGCGGCGCGGCTAGTATTTAATAATAATAGAATATTTAAATGATAGCTTTATTTCGAAAATACCAAATTCTATGAAATCTTATTAAATAATCTCAAACATTTGCTGAAATATAATCGGAAATTCACAAAATTTTATTAACGGACAACTTTTGGTATGTTTCTAGTTTAAGGTACCTTTTTGAAAATGAAAAAAAAATACAATATTGTTAACATACCCAAAAAACTCATATAGTTCTATGTACATTACTAGATACATCATATTATTCGGTCTTCATTATGTAAATCAGTGTTAATTTGCCCTAATTGTCTACCAAGTGTAAACGTGTTAGGCTGTGACTAAACAGTGTAGAGTTATTTAAGTGATTCTCCTCGGGTCGCTGTTTCAATGGTACAATTTGTCGTAATGTGTGAAATTTATATTACACACTAAATACCATGAGATGTCTAAATTCCACTTCAAAAGTTTCGACTTTGAACGTCATGTTTCAAGTGGAAAAAGCGTTAGAAAGAATTTCATTTAGAGATTTTTAGTTTCGTTCTTTAGTTAGTTGCGGATCGGTAATAAAATAGTTTTTAATATATGTAATTAGTTCACGAAAAACAAATAATTTAATAGAAAAATGGTACGTACGAGTTTAGACTGAAATATTGGTAATTCAATGAAAAATAAATAAATATCATACATTTTATAAGATAACAAACAGTACCGTTATGATATACGATGATTATTTTTCCGACCCAAATATCGACCAATAGAATTGCACCATTCGACGTCACGTGGTACAACCTACATGGTATTATACTGATAATTTTTTGAAAATTTTCTCTGGTCGTTGACGTCAAACTGACAGGTTGAATTCAATTGTGAAATTATTGGCCGACATTTGGGACGGAAAAATAATCCCCCGAATACCACACGAGCTTCAAAATTAACTGGCATTTCCCTCAAGGTTCCCTGCAAACAAATAAAGTCGTCAAGTTTTTCAGGAAAAATCATTCATCATTTCAATTTTTTAACCTTGACTAAAAACTTGACTCCTTCATTTGTTTGCAACGAACCTATCGGAAAATATCCGATAATTTTGAAGCTCTTGTGGTATTATAAGTGAAAATCCATTCGCAATGCCTTTTAGTCATCAATAGACCTATGTGTTCTTGAATCAAATCGAGATTGATTTTGAAATAAAAATGAAAAATCTCACTTACTCTGCGTCAGTTAATTGCCTTCTGCAGTGTAGCAATGCGCTTGGCAATATGCAATAGCATTTAGCTGCAAGCAATATGTAAGGGTACAGTCACACATACTTTATGAAACCCTAACCTAATTCTAATATAGTTCTACAAAAATACATTTTTTGGTGGAGTTATTTTTTATATTTACATGCTGATTATTGTGTTTACTTGGCCATGGTAGCCACATCACCTGGGTATTCATTTTCTGTAGGTTTTCAATTTATTACATTATAATCTTATTGAAAACGTTGACAAATCCTACAAAACAAAAATATTAAAATCCGTTTTGATTTTCGTGACTGTTATTCTATAACTTCAATATTTTCATGAAACGATAGTGCTAATCAATAAAAGATTGTTTAACTGAAATAATATTAGGAATATTCAACATACAATTAATTAATGTAGTTGTTATTTACGTGCGATAATAGTAGCGCATTATAAATCTCAGTCATGTTCGAAATATTTAAAGGTGTTGTGTGTTCATTTGTATTGTTTAAAAATTAATAATGTACAATAATGGTGAGTAAACAATTTAATTATGTGACATAAATTATTAATGAATTCAATTTAGTTGAATTTTCAGCGACAGGTTTTGATATTTTGTACTTTAATTCAAACTTAATTAGATTATTAACATCTGCAGTTATTTACATAATCACTTTTGTCACTAAAATGTGTTAAAATTCTAAAAGAAGACACTTAGATAATAAGTTTACACTAACGTAAGCTATATGTTTCTATCGTATATTAGCGCATATTTTTCATCAGTATCATTTTCAGCACTTCCCTAGTCGACTTTGTCGGAGCACAATCATACTAATCTGCTAGTGCAGATTTCTTGCATTCAATTTGCATGGTAAAGGTTCGCTATATTACCACTACCAAAGTCAGCAAGCTGTGTAACATTGCGTTGCTGTAATCTGTGCAGCAGATGTTCTCGGCACGTGAGCGGGAATTAGAAGTGAAATCGTTAATACTTTTGGATTAAGGCCAAAACACGACTCCAGTCATGCGAATGCACCGTGTGATCGGATGAAATATTTCGGAGCCAGTGGTAGGGGATAATGAAATATTTTTGTTCAATCGTTGAACGTCAATTTGGAAAAATATTTTTTTATAACGTTTAACATCTGTAAGAGGGCAAGGTAATCCTATTAATAGTAGGGAATGACGTTCTTTCTGCTTTGATTTTTTGCATCTAAATTGTGAATTATTTTTAAAACCTTCATTTGGCTATCTCTCAATTGAATTAAAATTTACTGTTTATTTAGTTATATCTAATATTGGATAAATACAATATTCACACAATCTGCCAATCTATTATTATGCCAATATTTGCTCTACACTTTGAACGAATAGAAAATTTAATTCAATATGTTTTGTTATTAGTGTAATACATGCAGCGATAAAACGAGTCAATACAAAATGCGAATTTCCTAGTAACTACAATTAACTGTTACATGTTGGCAAGTAGCAACACATGCGCTAATTGCTCTGGATGCTTAGAGCTTATAAACCTAACACGTTTATTTACTTAGCTAATATGAGCAATAACTAGCTTTGACACGCGGTTTTTTATAAAAAAAGTGTTAAGACTATATGAAAATATGTAAAAACCGTTTAAGTTTGTGTGATAAAACAATTCTTCATTAACGCTTCTATGGAAAATTATTCTTTGAACCTATGTGGCTTAAAATGTGGTAAATTTTTAGGCAAACAAACATGATTGAAATGCTTAAACTAAACATGCTTTAAGATGTAAACACAATTATTACAATACCCGATACCAATTATTATCATAAGTAGACTGCAACAAAGTCAGCTTACAAATTTTAAACTGAAATAACGTTCTGCAATATAACGTACCTACTAAGATAATATCTTATATATCTTACAAGATAACATCATTAAGATACATCTTATCTTTGTATATTATACAGGGTGTTCCGTTGTTCAGTGGAACTTTAAGAATTCATCTAATAGAAAAACCTTGAGGATTTTATCAGTATTTTTTACGTAATAAGCGTATGAAAAACTATAAGTTTCATTTAGCTTAGTTCACTAACGATGGGACACCCAGTAGAGATTCAAATTTATAATATTAAAAGTAGTTTGGAATACAATTCGCGCTCATATTATGAAGTGTTTATCCATCTCTCATTTACATTCACTCCCATACTTCATACAATATTATCTATTAATTAACATTATTAATATGAAAACTGATATCTTTTCACGCTGTGATCAATGATACCTTGTTCAATATATATGAAATATTATAATGATGTCAAATTACATTTGAATAAATACGAGTGAATTTCGATACAGTAGGTATAAGTGATAAAATATGTTTGTTTATCGTTTTAAAATCATTGGATTTAATTTAATTTTGGTAACAATGATGATGTCATGTGTGAAATTAATTACCTATATATGTTGGTTTTTATTTTGTAAGTTATAATATGTTTGTTTTCGCTCTTAGAAACGTCGTCTCGTAATTGGTTATTTTTTATGGTATTGTAATTAAATTATAGTTATATAATTTTACAAATAACATGCTTTAGGGTGTTTCTAATGAAAGGTTTGAAATAAATTATTATTGCATTAGTTAAAAGTACTTACATATATATTTTCAATTCCAAGACGCAAATATTGTCACAATAGAATTTTATAATAATCTATTCCCCCTGCATTAGAAAATAAAATACGAAAAGGGTTCACAAAAGAAAATAATTTTCACGAAAATTAAAAACATTTTTTATTCATTAATCCTCTAAAAGCAATTCGAATTATTTTTAAAGCTAAAAACTTTTGTTTTACCTTCAATAAAGAGAAAATCGATGGAGTTCAAATTTAATCCTGAAAACATAATACATTACTAGCTAGCCTTTAAGGTTTTTTTACATAATAAGCATCTAAAAATACGCTTACCATACATTATAAGATATATGTACTTAGCAGTCTAAGGGCAAATTCTCATAGCCTATGTATTTGCAACTTCATAAAATGAAATAATATATCGGTGTCAATATTCAAGCGCAATACTTCTATCGTTTCGATTTTATTTAAAACTAGCTGTGTCCCACGGTTTCACCCGTATTATGGCTCCGCTCCTGTTGGTCTTAGTTGGCGTGATGATATAGATATAGCTTATAGCCTTCCTCGAATAATGGACTATTTAACAACGAAATAATTTTTCAAATCGGACCAGTAGTTCCTGAAATCAGCGCGTTCAAACAAACAAACTCTTAAACCAATAGTCCAAATGTCATACGAAATAATGCATGAATTTTGAATTGCAGTAAACTCCAGTACCTTTGTAGGGTTCGATTGACACCAGTTTCACTTATCGATTTTCTTTACGTCTATATTGAGTCTAAAGCTTGCCAGATCAAGATTTATTTCCTTTGTGTGTTCGAAGATCGTTCGTTACCTGCAAAGGTTAACATTCAGATCCGTTACTAGATATTATGTAAGTGATAGTTTTTGATATTGATATTGATATTGAGTTTTGATTTTTAAGTGCCAGTGGTGAGTACCTATATATTTCACTAGCTTTTCCCCGCGGTTTCACCCGCAATGCTCCGCTTCTGTTGGTCTTAGCGTGATGATATTATATAACCTATTTATTATAGCCTTCCTCGATAAATGGGCTATCTAACACCGAAATAATTTTTCAAATCGGACCAGTAGTTCCTGAGATTAGCGCGTTCAAACAAACAAACTCTTCAGATTTATAATACTACTAGCTGCTCCCCGCGGTTTCACCCCCGTGTCTCCGCTCCTGTTGGTCGTAGCGTGATGATATATAGCCTATAACCTTCCTCGATAAATGAGCTTTCTAACACCGAAAGAATTTTTTAAATCGGACCAGTAGTTCCCGAGATTAGCGCGTTCAAACAAACAAACAAACAAACAAACAATCAAACAAACAAACAAACTCTTCAGCTTTATAATATTAGTATAGATTAGTATAGATAATATTTTTTTAATACACGATACAATATTATGATCTTTGCTTTTTTCTGTTAATTCGTTAGTAAAGATGTTACTTTACCTAGAAATGGTTTTTACCATGAACCACTCATATTTAATTCAAATATATTAAATCACAATTCTGTATTTTGAATTGCAAATAATCATGGACATTGAACTCAAGAGAGAGATTTCCATAAGATATGTACCTTTCAGTAGGTATATGGCCCTTTTGAAATGTTTCGCACGTCATCTAAATTACTTAAAACTAAGTTTGAACGTTTGTTTAAACTTATGTGTTTATTTATTGATTTATCGTTTCAAAATGTGAGCAATTTATGAGATTAAAGTGTTAGCAACTATTTCGGCAAATAAGTAAGAAACTCAAAAAAGTCCATGAAGCAAAAATCGCAGAACTAACCTTGTTTGAAAAGCTCTTAATTTCGAATGTTTCAAACCACACTTGTGACATTCTCATGATGGATAGCCAAAGTTCCCGTGGACGCGATTGTGCCAAATGTGAAGACTTTTCTCTTCACCATTTAAACAAAATTTAACTCTCATGGAAGTCTTTGAAAGTTATTTAATGTATATTTTACTAGAGCATTAGAATAAAGGCTTTTTGTGCCATAAATTGCTCGTACGACTCTTCTAGTCTTTCAATTCTATTGGATGGACTTAATCTTTTTTTAGACTCTCACTACTTTTATGAACCTTCTAAAATCTTAAAATAAAATATTTTATATGATCGATTTATCATTCTTATCTTTAGTTATATTTACCTTAAAATATTAAAGAGAGTGTGATGTACCAGTTTAATTTTTGTTTTTAAATTATCATCTCAGTACCAGCTAATTGGAGTTGTTTAATAAAACTCAAAGGGGATGACGATTGGATTATATAATATGAATCTAAAAATGATAAATTTTTAGTTTTTTTTATTTTTGTAAGAGCGGATCTTGTCTTCGCAGATCATTTAATGTTTAATGTTTTCTATTCGGTTGTCGTAATTTGTCATGTTTTTTCCTAGCCTCGAGGTCAAGTAAATATTAAGATCAAGCTTTTACTAGAACTTCCCCATTGTTTTAAAAAATCTACATGAATATTATAATGTTCGCTAAACTCACAGGCATCTTAACGAAATATAACCGAAATCTCTAAATAGGTTTACTAATTGTTTTATTATAATTGATCGGTACTTGGCAGCACGGCAAGCTGGAGATCCTCTCAGAATGGATCTGAACCTTCGTCAAAGTAACGAGACCGCAATAATGCTGGTATCGGTATTCGTGTCAAACCCACCTCCTTTATCCCTTTGAATTGGTCACTTACACAGTATTACGTCCATGACTTTATAGTGAAATAGTAAATTCGGTGACTTGTTGGAATTAGTTATTGAACATACACAATTTAAGGTAAATTGTTCAGGTAGGTGTTATTAGAAGAAGAGATGATATTCAGATTAGGATTTATTCTTATTTAGTTAAGGATTTCAATACACAAAGGCTATGGCAGCAGGATGTTATTGTTACCAGCAGATCATGCAGATACACAACATGAAAATAATTTTGGCTGAGCAATAAAAACTAATCAAATAATTGAATATAGGTAGTAATTACATAGACATTGTAACCATAGCAAAAAAAGATAAGATAGACAGACTTTTTTTACTCGAATAAACCCTAAGATATAATAAGATCGTAAAGATTATGAACTTTATTAACAATTCTGTACAATACAAAATAAATTACGCTTCACGTTAAGTACCTGAACATTTTCAAACGATATCAAAATCAAAAAATAATTAATTAGGTTATACAAAGTTCATTAGACGACCCTTATTAAAGAAAATTTAAGCTTAACGAGTGGGATCTAATTTGACGGGTCCGGCTATCACATGTGCTCTTATGACCTTAATTAAGTATTCACACAGGCATTGTTGAACGCTATATTAATATGGTTTCAAAAATTTTACATGATCCCTAAAATCTTCTGAATTTACGAAGGTAATAACTGTTTAAGTACATATTAAGAGGTGAGTCGAAACTGTTTCGGTAATCGATATTTTATGCAATAGATAATTATTATAGTGTACCTGTTTAGTTAACAAAATTTAAGAATGTATGAAAGTCATTCTCATATATAATCTTAAAATTATTGTTTTAAACAAAAATCCTATGTCTAATTGATATACTTTGCATTGAGCACAATATATAGAAAATATAAAGATATAGGTACCTATATAGTAACGGTTATGAAAAATTTTGCAAGAAATAGAGTCATGATTTTATGTTAGTATATTTTCCTGTTTATCAAATCATTAAAATATTTTCTGAATATCTTACCTTAACATGTTCAATATTCTTAATAATACAAAGAAACGTCTGAACAAATAATTTTTAACTCATTAATCTAATAGACGTAAAAACTTATAGAATTAGTAGATAGCTTATCCAATATTTGATTGCGGAATTTGAAATATAGTTCAGTATAGAAAAACAAAACGCAAAAAAACATGGAATAAATCACACTCCAAACTTATCTCTCTCCAAACTTAACTTTGAATCCACTGAAATTTTCCTCTCTTGGTAATTACAATATAATGAGAGAAACATTTTTGTACCAATAATATTACGCGCAACATCAGCTACCATTTATAGAAATTAGAACTTGTTGTGCGGAGTTTTATATCCAGGCGATAAAGACTCAGTGTAGTAGGCGGCTGCCTATATAATGGTTGATTAACTTCAACTACAAGAGGATTGAGCTGCCAAAGTAATCCAGGGATGGTATATTATTATAAACGAAAAGATTTTATGTGATGAATAATAAAATTCAGTGGTCATCTACTTGTAATATAGTAAAGGTAAATAAGCTAAGGTTGTGTCTGAGGTATTAAAAATGAGTGGGTATAAGATATAATTATACTACTATTGTAAGAGTTTAACTACCGTGAAATGTTGTGACTCTCTAACTTATTTTTATTAGAAAATAAGCCGAAGTCTTTTGAAAGAACTCTTATTATTAAATGCCATTCCATTAGTACAACAGTAAGTTGTATACGTGATTACAAGCGTGTTTAAAAGTTGTTTATATAGTGTACTAAATCGCATAACGGTGCTTTTACATCAAACTAACATATAGCTAGAGCAAGATCATTCTTTCGTGATCTTTTAGTGTAAACGAAAACTCTAAGTCTGTATTTTTCAGTATTATAACATTGCTCATAATCTTTGCGAAAGCACTAAGAACAACGAAAGAATGCTCTACGCCTGTTTACACTAAAATAATTTGACACAGTGGGGTTAGAACGAGCATTCGCTCGTTTGATGTAATTGCACCGTCTTCTTATATATAAAATTCTCGTGTCACAATGTTAGTCTGCATACTCCTCCGAAACGGGTGGACCGATTCTCATGAAATTTTCTGTGCATATCGGGTAAGTCTGAGAATCGGCCAACATCTATTTTTCATATGTACCGACTGCTAATCTTAATCAATGCAGATTAACATCAAATCCCCATGATTATTTGATGCTCCACATGTCCAACCTTAGTACTGACGGGTGGAAACGCGATTACAAGACCGGGTTTACGCGGCATCAACATTACAATGTTCGCGCATGAAATTCCAATAGAGAATTTGTCCGCCCATTGAATAACTACATTACGAATCATTGATATTTAAATGAATATATCGCTCTGAATATGGCAATACAGTTATGTTATCAATTTTGTTTCATAAGTAAACAAAACGCTCTTAAAAGTACATATTAAGGAAAATAATTTGTGTTTTGTCTTCAAAAACGGTAATAAGGAACAAAGGTACACTTTGCTGAGACTTTGTTTCAAAGTAACAAAGGAGGAATGGCACTGACGAATGTTCATTTCTCCTTGATTCAAACGATCGCGATTGTCAGACAAGTAATTTGCTGATATTTGGTTAATTTTATCCTTTGTGTGCTTTGTAACAACCGCTGTTTAATGTTACCATTCTTTACTTCTCGGTCGATTGTTTAAACGGTCTTTTAAATCTTATATCTAGACAAAATAGTTTTTGTCTAGATATAATATTCAAGTTATTTTAATATGAGCAGTGTTAACACATTTTCAGGGATCGTTCAGGACGGTATTATGTGTTGTGGTTTATTTTCATAAAATAATTTGTTTTAATTGTATTGCGTAGTTAATTCAAGTTGAATTGCAAAACTAAATGCTTCTAATATTATTATGATTAATTTAATCAATGCGGCATGTCATAATATATTATTATCGCAAAAATTATTTGATTGTAATATAATATGATTCACTCATACAAACCTACAAAAAAAGTTCTTATTACCAAAACGGGGATAAATTATAATTATAGGATGACCGCATTATTCGCTTTAAAGGGATCTAAATCCTTTTGATAAATCTGTTAATATGACAAAAACGAAATGACCGACTTTAGTCCTTAAGTTTATCTTAAAACTAGCCGCTCCGCGCGGTTTCACCCCCGTGGCTCCTCTCCTGTTGGTCGTAGCGTGATGGTATATAGCCTATAACCTTCATCGATAAATGAGCTATCTAACACCGAAATAATTTTTCAAATCGGACCAGTAACTACTGTCCGATTTGAAAAATTCTTTCGGGATTAGTGCGAGATTAGTGCGTTCAAGCAAACAAACTCTTCAGCTTTATAATATTAGTATAGATTAAATTAATATAATATTAAAATGACAACACGGTGAAAAATTATATTTGCAAAAATGTACTTTATCATAGTCAATACTTAGACATATTCATCATAAATTTATTTCTGCACTTAGGCGATTTCTTACATCTATACATATAATAAAATCGTAGGAAAGTCAAAACTGTACATTGAATATTTTTTTAAAAGAATACTTGATCCATGATCTATAATCGATATAGAAGCCAAAAATATAGTTTTTAGAATTTTTGTCTGTTTGTCGGTTTGTCTGTTTGTCTGTTTGTCTGTATGTATTTCCGGGCTAATCTCAGAAAGTACTGCATAGATTTACTTCAAATTTTGCATGAATATTCCTAAGAGGTCGGGTGAGGATAGTTTAAACATATTATCATGATATCACCTTCGCGGGAGGAGCTGTGAACCTTTATTTTTCTTACATATTCCGTGTACTACGACAGCGTACAATCTAAAGACTCATGTTTAAATGTTGGTTTCGAGTAAGCCATGCTATTATCTAGCTTAACAAAATAAAAACTATGTCATTTACGTAATTTGGGCAGAGAAACAGTTTAATGAATTTAGTAGTATAAAGACAAATTTGAAACAGCGCCATCTATGAGATTTCGTAAAAATCAAATCAATTTACATGTTATCACTACTGAACAACTGTTGAAAATTAATAATTTAAATATAATCATGTTATTTATTTAACTCTTTAACCCATATCTTCCCTTCCCTATAAGGTGCGCTTATATTTCGTGTGAATATACTACAGTTTTAAAAGTGAGGGTAGATGTTTATTATTTTAAGTCAAACTAGACACCATTACAATTAATCTAATATTGATTGTGTTCATTGGTTACATTTTTAATCTTCGTGTTTTATAAATTTATAAAGAATAGAAAAAATTCGATCACGAGGCGGGACTCGAACCCACATAATTTCGTGATCGAATGTTTCTATTCTTTATAAATTTATGATTTATAAATTTATATTTATAAAGCATTTGAATAAATAAATAAATAAATAAATAAAATTAAAATAAATGTCATAAAACCAAAAATATCAAATTCAATCTTCGTGTTTTGTGAATTTTCACCATGCGTTCCCACAAAAGGTAAGTTGTTACTTTTATAGGTATTTATTTTTATAATGATAGCAATTCATGTTTTTTATTGGTTTTATAATGGTTTTATATTACACTTTTAGAATGAAATAATAAAATGATGAATTCTTTTTGACTTTTACAAGATTTTGAGGTGCGTTGGGAACAGTAGTTTGTTGATAAAATTTTATTTGTAAGTAGCTTTTTTTATTGATTTACAATTATTAACGTTTGATTTTTTATTTACAGATTCAATGTTCATAAAATTATATCGCCTTTGGAAGACTATTTCTGCTGACAATTTTACAACACCACTTGAAAATTGATGATTTGATGATGAAGATAGTGGCAGCAAGGATTAAGTGGAAATTAGTAATCATCCGCTTCGTCAATTTTTGACTGAAGTTAATGTCCAACGTATGGTTCAATCATTGGAAGTATCTCGGGTAATTTTGGAGGATATTTTTCAGGAAGGAGAGGAGGGGCAGCCAACCACATATCAAACTACTACGTTTTAGTACCGAAAAAAATGTTATTGCCAAATGAAACATAAATTTTGCACTCACAACTGTACAAGTTATGATTTTTATTCTGACTTTGCTGTTATCTGATTATAATATTTATCGTTATGGCTATCGAGGTACCGACCGTACTGGGATGAGAGTACATGATATTATACCTACTCATCATCCAGGATTGCTTAGAGCATTTTCACACTGAAAAAGATGTTTTCTTTGAATCGTAGTTGCTTCATTTATTTATTTTTAATCATTTTACATAATATGTTTTATATTTGCCCATTTTCATTATATTTTATAAATAAAATGGAACCAACATAACTTTGTTGTGTAGGTATCATTTCTCTATTAATAATCCGTAGGCATATTTTCCGAGCACCCCATTTAAGGTGCGGTCCTGAAATTATAAAAAGTTAATGTATACTTTTGCCTAATATAAGCTCAAGATCATTTTTAGATAAAAATAACAAAAAGAACTTATTTATTAAAATTTAGTAGATAAAAGAAATTATGTTACGATTTTATAAGAAAACACAGTATATTTATTAGGCGGCGGTGATCTCTTCCAGGCAAAAGATATTCATCAGCTCAATAAAATTGAATAGTTGTTGTTAGTTATTCTTTAAATTCACTGATTGTAATGAGCATTTCCGCACGCAAGTTGTATCGTAGTTTAGATATATCATAGTTTTGACACATTACAGTTCCAACAAAACCCTCAAATTTTTGAGCAGATTTGAGCAAGATAATTTAAAAAATGTGCTGTGTTAAGTATTATAGAAAAGGTTAGTTCGTTGATAATTATCATTTCTTCATCATTTACATGGGTGTTGTTAAATGTTAGTAAAAATAAACTTTGACTGTTAATACTTTTGTTCAGTATTTACCTGTATGATTATTGCTTGGTAATTAATATGTATATTTTCATGTCGTATAGCTAATTATAAACATAAGTGTGATGTGAAACTAGCTGGATTTATTTTTACACACTCACAGCCATATATTTTATATTAAAATAGTGTAAATCATAATATTTTTTCACAATTAAAAATATTTCCTTTTTTCTGATGGTGTTGGCATCGAATTAAACCGCGCTGTCGTTTCGTTCACTAAAAGTGATGTTATGAGGACCGAATATGTAGCCGCCTCAACTTACGGAAACGAGAGTAACCTGCGTTGTCTGTTAGTTATTGTATAGTCGAATTTAACGTTACATGGAAATTGGAATCTAAATATATTATGTATACTTAGGTATATTAAATCTGTACATGAAATATATTTCCTAAATAACTATCACGGGGTGATTAGGGATCGACACTGATGCCAAAGAAGCAAACAGTAAAATTTTTGTCCGTATAACCGGTATAGAAACAAAAACTACTCGACGGATTTAAACGAAACTTGGTACAATTATTTTTCATATTCCTGAGCAGAGCAGTAACTCCATTTTTAAGCTTTCGTCGCGTGTGCAACCTTAATGGTTAAAGCTACACAGAAATCATGTATGAAAGAAATGTTCTCCTTATTATATAAAAAATATCTCCCGACATCATAAATGTCTATCTTTTATGGTTGACTCACAATAACACGTGTAACTTCCGATAGCTTAGGAGTTCGAAGCTTTCTGATTATATTTGTCTATAACACTCTCAGTCCGTTTTAACTCTATTTTTATTTTCATGCATCAGTGCCACCTAAAAAATCTTTATCTCGAAATTCGAGCAAAGCTAAGAAAATGAGAAATAAGAGTTCTCAAGAATCGTTAGAGGTATACTCTAGGCCGAAAACAACACGTGTTATGCCGAGAACCTGAAACCGCTTCACAACGAGAATTGCGGCTCACAGCTGACCGTGAGACCGAAACCTTCACTGAGAGGGTATAACGTCTCACAGCTGATCACGGCCGTCACATTTTATCTCGAGAATCTGAAACTTTTACTCAATATGAAGACCGTTTGACAAATGATAGGGTGCACCATAATATTATTCGATCTCTTGAAGATGAACATGAGCATAAGCAATGACTAGAGTAGGGACGCGAATATTACAATTAATTGAGACAAAAACGATTATTAAGTTTGTTTAATGAAAGATTAAGAATTGAAACTATTCGGTCTCTGGAAACGGACGAATAGCGAGAGGCCCCTCTTACTGCAGACAGATTTCGCATAGTCTTAATGACTTAGAGGTAAACATAGAAGATCAATCTACGAATTCGGTGGTGGGGTCCGACAAATATAAAAGTGGGTTTTCTTATAACCTCACAATTGATTACAGATCATCTTCTGTATAGGCGATATTAACGTAGTATGTTATTTTTGTAATGCTTTAAAGTGGAGTAAGGAGTCGGCTTTCGTTTGAAGATACACCGGAACCTTTGAAATCACTACTTTTAGAGGAACATGACGTGCAATCTAAACAGTTCTTAGACAATATTCGCTCTTATAGTAGTGCGTTTCAAATGATCCTTTGGTGCTCAACAATTATCAGAAGGTCCTTTCATGCTTACTTTTAAGATACAAGGTCAAGTTTACCATTTGATAGGATCCCTTTTGCCTGAAGGCCAACCTAAGTTTCTTTAAATATATTTTGTATTCGACTACAACGAATAGTCGAATACAAGAATTATCAATATTTCTCGAATTTAAAACTGAACTCATTTCACAATTTTAGAACATGTTTCATCAGGTTAATTCGTATGTATGCAGTTTTAAATCGACATTAGAAGCTTTTCCTCAAGATGGTGATATTAATATAAGATTGTTATAAATGCCGATAGACGGACGTCTATCGGCACTCAGGAACTCCCTGGGCGTGTATAACGCCCAGGCCACAGTATTACAATTTTTCCTACAGCAGGGCGACGAATGTATTTTCGCATAGCAAAGGAGGGGAACTCGCGGGGGGTCAAGTGACGCGGGCCACGTACCATTAACATGCTTAGTTTGTGGTACCGAGCGCGAAAGAATGTCATCGTGTTTTTGTTTTGTTACTATGTAAACTAACGTAATTTAATACTTAGGTACATATTCTATAACGGTGCGCTCAAACTGTTAATCTACATTTAATTTAGATTATTATTTGAAATACTAAGTAATGTAGAATTTAAATCACATTCCTTCATGTTTTCCTCAGATTTTCAATTTTCTCCGATTTTAAGATTTTCAGAGTGTTCAATTTTAATGTAGTTAAATTTTATAAGAGACAATTAAGAACATTCAAAAATAAAGTGTCACGTATTTTTTTTAAACGACAAATGACCTAAAACGACGTAATCGCGGACGAAGTCGCGGGCAACAGCTAGTAAAACATAAATAACTATCTCATCTGTGTACATATATTCAGAAAAACCTAATTTTACACTATACTTTTCCTCGTACAGTTGCTTCATATATTATGTGCCCAACATGTAAAAAATGTATGACTTACAGCTGAAACCTCAAAAACACTTTCTAGATGATGTGTTTTTCCCAAACCTCCCTTTATTTTTTATCTCTTTGTTACATTTTATGTATGTGTAATGTGGTTAGGAGGTAAATATTTAAAAGCCTTGCTACAGATTGCGTATATTCGTGCTTACCGCGAACCCTTTGAATGGTAAAACAATGCTTGTGTAATTTTGACTTCATAGAAAAGCCGTCACTTTCATTTCGTCAAACTGAATAGTTTAATATTTTAATGATCCTGATTTATGTTTAATATAACATTTTCTCGTGATCATTTATTAAAGGGTACTAATCTACTGGATTAACTTAGAACTAAGTTCCTACAAAAACGATTTGTTGGATAAATGGATATGTAATGGTGAATTAACTCTTTTTCAATAATAATTAATTCACTTTTTGAGGATTTTAATTTAATTTTTGAGAACTTGATATGAATAAAGGGTAAAAATTATTATAATGATGCAGTGGGTACCCCGAGTTACTTCATATAAAATATGTATAAAAAACGCACACATTAACCACAATAATGTGGGGCTTTCAACATAAAATCTGGGACAAGGCGCTTTACCACTCCTTGCCCCATTAAGGTAAACTCATAATATAACCAATTATACAGGCGCTATTTATAATTTCGCTGACATAATTCAACTAGCAAAGCGACGAACTAGGCGAAGTCTCCAAAGAAATTTTATTTCCACTGTGCTTTGAGTTTAGTAAAATGACAGTTGTACTAGCTCTCGGCGGGTTTTCTGAAGAAAATTAATAACCGACCACTGACAGCGGCAGATAAGACTGGAATAATGAGGAACGCAGCTAGCTTTATTATGTAATTATTTTGGGAGAATATAAGTATACCTCGAGTTAGCACAAAGAATGTGACATTATCTTTAATATTAATCTAATAAACCCTTAGTGTATGATTCAAGTGTAATAAAATGAAATAACTAAGAACGTTGAAGTGTCATAATAATTATCTAACTGTTATGAATCCATAAGTTAATAATAATGACATAAGCAAATGAAGTAGCCTTGTTCATGCAATTTGAGCTTTTGCCAAATGAAACAGTACAACGGAGGACAATTTTCTGCGCGGTTAAGCAAATCGTACTAATTTATTGCAAAAATTATCATTTTCTTATTCTTTCAATTATCACTGATTACTACGTAGGTATTATAAATTTTATTTCTGCGTGTATTTTCTTCGGAAAATCCTTATTTATTCTGGATAACAGGGCAGTAAGTATTTTAAAAAATAACTACATTACGATTTGCGATATAAATGCCTTCCATTAAATTATATTAGAGAAAAATAAGGGCCTTACTGATAACTATAGCTGACTACAAGCTGACTACTATTGTCTGAAAGTTAACACGTTTCAAGATTTAACTTCAGAACTTGCTAACCAATCTTTATGTAACAACGAATGCTGAGCTCTGAAATAATACTCGACATAGTAGTTTTTGGGTCATACTTTTAAACAGGACAAACATCATAAGGTACCTATTATTTTTTATACTAGTAGCATCTACATGTACCCTTTCTTTATTTCATTTTAACGTTTAAGCCCTTTTATATTGCATTCAATATTTAAACTTTTGGAGTAGTACATCTTAATATTATATTGTGTAAAATAAGTATAATACTTACATATTTTACAAATTAAATACTTTTTAACGGATTTAAACGCGATATATTTATAATGTTACATAACTCGACGTTTGGAACACTCGCTATTAAATGTTACTATTATCGCTGCAAAGTAAATTTATAGAAGTAATCGCGTTTAAAATCCGTTTAAATCTTTAATTTCGCAAGGTACACATTAAAGTATGTTTAATTAATATGCCAAAATTCATAGGTTATGGGATTGACAGGAGAGTCGATGTCAGCATTATTGCGGCCGGTTTGACGAAGGTATATTATCTATTGTGTAAGCTCAAAACCAAGAGTACCTTAATTGACTATTGTCACGGTATAATATGTGGATTTAATTTGACAAAATTTCTATACCTACCTATATTTTTTTTTATATGGGTTAGGTTCTATAGCAGGTTTCTTTGTCAATGGCTAATTGATTTTTATATTCTGCTATAGATAAACATAACATAATATTATATAAATAAAAATTTATTTGGGTCAATTGTTATAGACAGAACATTTCAAGAGGATGATCCATAAGGACGTAATAAAACATTTACCTACTCGTATATTCTTTATTTTAAGATGTTTTTAATTCGCTAAAATCTCTAATTAAATGATGTGCACTATCACAACTTTAAGAAGGAGTAAAATGCAACTTATTAAAAACTAAAATGTCTCCAGCTTCAGTTAATATAAAAATTCTGAAGTCAAGTCGTAAGTTTTAATAAGCTCTCTTGTAACTAAGAAATTAATACATTTTTATATTATCAAGCAGCCAATGTAGGTCCAATGTTAAAATCGTATGCGAAATTTTTAAATGTTCTTTCTCATAAGTTGTACCTGTATAATATATAGAGAAAGTAGTAGTAGTAAGTAAATAAGGAATATTTAATACGTGCCGAGCACACGTTTCAGAAGTGAAACTTCTTTGGCAAGATTCAAAGATACCAAAATCGTCGTCACATGACGTGAAGGTAATGGCATGATGCGACGTTGAAATTTTACTCTCAACGCGCCTAAAGAAGTTTCTCTTCAAAATGACTCGGTTGACTGATTAGCAGTGCATTCGATTGTCTTGTAGAATGAGACATTCATTTGTGAAGCTGAGTAGAAATCTTCCCAGACACGCCTAGAAATTTACGCTGAAATTGGTTTTCATTTCATTTTCTGATCATTTATACGATTATATTTTATATTACATAGGTATAAAAACAAATTTGGCAAAAACACACGACACATTTTTTATATAAATATATAAGTATAATCTCTTTCCAATAAAAACCGTTTTTTGGTTATCCTTGTGTAGAGAGAATTTGATATCTCGTTCGATTCTGTATTTTATTTTGTTGGCAGAACTAATCGGATTTTTCCATTCAGTTATATTTAAAGATCTACGGTACGGATATTGTTTGGTATTTGTTGGCATAGTTGAAATTGCCTGTGGTAATTTCTATATATTTTAAAGCATTTTGTTTTATTTTGTTGTATTATATAATTATATTCCATTATATTATGTATATTGGATGATGATTTAAGATTCCCCTTAATATTGAAGTTGACTCGAAAACTAACTCAAACTAGATTCTCTAAAACTGGCCTAAACCCTTCACAAGTACGCTGAATTTAATATCCCTAAATTTCTTACAAGTTGATCCCTTTTAAGCTTCTTGATAGTCGCATTAAGTATAAAGTAAAGAAGGCCTTAGTAATGTGCACATAAGTCTTTACTAGTTTATATAACGTACATCTTCAAGAGTGAAATTAAGGTTGCTTTCACAAGATTATAAGATGATTGAGGCAGCATCATTTAATCACAAGGTAGTAGAATATACAAT
Source organism: Colias philodice (assembly GCF_061535455.1). Taxonomy (NCBI): domain Eukaryota; kingdom Metazoa; phylum Arthropoda; class Insecta; order Lepidoptera; family Pieridae; genus Colias; species Colias philodice. Next base: position 4,061,345 of record NC_143095.1, on the reverse strand, counting down.
ATGTTTTTTTTTTAATTTTCAAGGATTTCTTGGCGGAACGCAGGTAAGACGTAAAATAAAAACTAAATGCGTGTAGCGATGCGGGTAACAGTTGCTAGACAATACGAATGAAACTATTTTGTGCGACGCCCCGCCGGCGTAATCTAAAGCCAGCTTTGAGAATAAAATGTTTACCCTTCTTTACGAGAAAAGATGTGATTACAAATCCAACATTCCTGTCGTCAAATTTTTGAATAAAACGCGGGCAATTCTTTTACCCCGGGGCTCCCTGGGGAATGTCAGCGCTTTTACTTTGAGATTTCACTAAAAATATTTACGTATCATCCATTTTCAGATCCTATTTAGAAATACTCATGTGCTTTGTGTATTTATTTGCATATCACGATTTTGACATAAAGTCGTATTTGCATCTATTTACTTTGTATTGATAAGGCATATTATGATGTTGTAAATTTTAACTGATTTAATTACAACGTCATATTATAAAAAAAAAAAACATTTTGTAAGGACTTTGACGAGCTTTTAGAAATGTAATAAAAGTATGGATAGCAGTGCTTCGATTAATTTATTCCTTGTAATTGCAAGGAAACCTTTACTACTTACACTAAAACTATCTGTAAATGTTAGTATTCCTTCTTACTAATTGCATTAACATAAGAATGTGTATCGATTATTTTATTCTCTGGTAATGGAAAAAGTTTCCCTATCAGTGATTTCCCTAAAACGTGTTGTTTGGACGTCTTTACTCTTTGGTTTACAAAGAGAAACAGTATTTAATTAGTTTTCACTTACACATCAAACGTAAGTAATATCTCGTTTTGCCGTTTGTTGCTTTGGAATCTCAATTGAGTATTTATTTGTGTTTGTTGTTAGTGAAGTATTCAAATTTGAAGTTGTTCTGGGTTTATATCTGTACCTGTTTACTTTGTATAACGGTGGTTTTGTTGTAATAGGAAAATTACACTGTTTTTCTGCATAGATACTATCTACATATTAGAATAATTTAAAGAATACCTAACAGTTTAAAACATACTACATGGTGCTAATTTTACTGTATACTAGCTGTGCCGCGCGGTTTCATCCGTGGACGAACCCGCGTAGAAAATCAAGTATTTCTGTAATAGTTCTATTGTTCTGATGAAAGCCTATATTCCTGTAAAGTTTCATCCAAAGCCGTCCAGTAATTTCTACGTGTTACAGTATCAAACATCCATACTCACAAACTGCACGTGTATAATATTAATGTCATACGTATGATAAATGAATTAGTGCCACATCGATATTTTATATTGTGATCGCTTCATATGTCACCTAGCATGAAATAAATCGCATATTAATCCCACACAGGGTATAAAGCACCATTCAGGTTTCAAATTGCTTTCGATAACTGGAGAAATGATATACGGAGAAACTGAGAGCCGTCTTGTTAGGAGTCCATAAAGTTCTCGAAGGAATCGTAAAATATAACACGGGATTTAAATGTATTCACGCGTACGCTACGGTATGAACAAGTGCGTATTTAATTGTATGTAGATTGCAGATGGTGTATTGAAATGTTTTTATGAAGCTTTACAAGTTTTTTTAGAAGTGAATCTTCTTTAGGCTCGTTAAGAGAAAAAATTAAGACCGCGTCATGGCAATACCGTCACGTCATTGGAGGGAGGCGACGATTTTGGTTTATTTGAATCTTGTCAAAGAAGTTTCACTTCTGACACGTGTGCTCGGCACATTCAACTTGATTGATTGTACTTAGATAAATATAAATGAATATTTTTTTCCTTTACGTAGGTACTAACTATCAAAACTCTCATAACGACTATATTTACAACCATTGTCAAAATAGAACTACTACGTAAGCAAAACAAATCATTTTATAAACGCTACATTAATGGGTAGCAATTTAATAATACTTCAGCAATAACTATCCGATAAATCGACTATTCTGCAGATTGTCCTTGTAACTTACAAGATATCGAGGCATTGAATATATTTGTACCGATTTCGAGACAATTCGCTGTGCCAAAGGCAAATAAATTTCTTTGAGCCTCAGGGCTAGAAAAGAGCTGATGAGATTGATGAGTAATGTGAAAGTATAATGTATCTGTGTTTCTATATAGATTTCATCTATGACCGTTAAGAATATAATTTGAAAACGAAATCAAAACTGAGGAGTTGATCTACTAGTTACATAATTATAATTTGTAGGTAACGTTATTGATAAGTCTTAATGATATTTTAAATATATATAAATCTCGTGTCACAATGGTTGTCCTCAATGGACTCCTAAACCACTTAACCGATTATATCGATAGTTCGATCCAACTTGAGAGATAGGATAGTTTAAACATGTAGGTACCACGGGCAAAGCCGGGGCGTACCGCTAGTTATATTATAAACCTCACCTGAAATTAAGTACATAGTAAAATACCTAATATTGGATTATACGCATTCATTTTGAAGATTATAAAATATAAAAATACAATGTATCGGGTAGTGACATAATATTATTATTTCTAGATCCTCAATCAACGTACTCAGTCAAATCGATGTTGTTGACACCTACCTTGTCTTTTTAGCTACAGCTTGTTATATTATATTGTTATCCTACGCCATATAAAGTTAAAAGACCTAAATAATTGAAGTCAGTAAAATATTAATAAAACAGTATAAATACGCATATTAAAACGTAAGAAATACTCTATCTTTTAAATATATATTTGATAAATAATAACTAAGACGCAAACATCAAACGTAATAACACCTCATCATTTTACTGTGAACGTAAAAATAATTCAATCATGACCCACTTCCAATGCCTTAAGGTATTGTTCCACCAAGTTCAGTTCTTTTACATCGCAGTGCCAGGTAAAACCTGAAAGGAATACGAAACTTACAAAGATTAAGTTTAAAACATTTTCCATTAAAAAGAAGTGAAACAAAGAAGCTTGATAATACTAATGACATTTTTAATTAATCATTTCCAATTGTATTTCTAAGTGCTTTTCATAACCTTTGCACTTTACTCATCATAATGTCACTAAGTATAAATAATTTCAAATATCATTTTTAGAAGCTAGAAGTTAGTCTTATTTAGTCTATTTTTATCTTGGTGTTTTGATGTTTAGTACAGTGCCATAATATGCTGATGTATTTGAATTTTCGAGCTCGATCGAAAATTAATTGTTTAAAAATATACGATTTTTACTAATTGCATTTGTGTTTATTAAAAAAGTTGGTACGATGATGTAGAGTAGAGAAGTTATGGCACTGGTAATACGAGCATAATTAATAAGCCAATTCAATAATTTCTCTCTCAAGAAATTATATCGTCATAACAATTTGGCTCTTGAAAAAATCAGCCGACTAACAAGAGAATATAACATTTATATAATACGGATTCAGGCAAGGCTTGACCCTAATTTACAAGCATGTTTTATTCGAATATTTTTAATTTAACCTTTCTGGACCAACGTTACATTGATTCTCAGGGTTATCGGTTATATTTTTATTCAATAACCTATAATAAAATATTATTACTAAAAGATACGATCGTCTCCCCCTTTCAAAGTAATATTTTGTGTTTTACGACGAAGGATGGGGAAAGTGTGATTTTTCCATATGTTAGATATTGAGAATAATATTATTATGAAATGATAGAAGATATTGGTTCAAAAGTAATAGCTTATAGGTATGTATGTAATATAGTGTAAGAGTATAGCTGAATAAATTCAAGTATTTGTGAACATGTTCAATGATAGTATTTTATTAACGCATTCTGAATATATTTATGATGTTGGTATATACGTCTATACTTCTATACTAATAATATTAATCGAAAGAGTTTGTTTGTTTGAATGTGATTATTTCAGAAACTAGGGCGGGCGGATCGCTGAATTGAATTATACTGTGATAGAGTTCTTTTTTTATTTGTGCTTACGCTACTACACGTGTTTCTTTTTATTATAATATATCATTATATATTTTTTATATTATGTAAATACGATTAACATTACTTGGAAATGAAAGAATATATTTATTGAGTAATCTTGGAAAATCTGCAGTTTTACAAGATCCAAGCTCTATTATAAACAGAAAGAACATTATAAAACATTAATCTTTATTTACTTATGAAACAAAGTAAATAGTCTTTGTCAGTTTCGAGTTTACAAGCTATTGGTTTTACGGCAAATTTTTGGGACAGTCTTCAGGGAACAAGTTGTCTATTGTATAATTATTTATTATTTATAAAACACACTTTTTGTATCTCGAAACAAGGAAGAATTTCAGCTCAAAATAGCCTTTTTATATCTATAAAAAACAATCTATAAAAAAACAATGGCGCATTATTTGTATTCAATTTAAAAAGGAATTTTACACGAAGCTCCGTATTGGTTTAATGTCGCACTGAGACAGTTACATTGCTGTGTGAAATGTCCTCTTTAAATGCAATATCCTTTAGACGTGTATAAATTGACCTTTGGACCGAGGTGAACAAAGGTCACGAGCAAATTTATTTCTTTACCTTCCGTTTAATTGAAGTAGCTGTGACAAATCACTAACCAAAAAGTGTCACGTATGCGGGTTTGTCCTTGACTTTTGGCTTCTAGGTGTATTCCTAAAATTCTCGACTTTAGGATATGTATGTGTCCATCGAGATTATAGTTTGAGACGTTCACTAGATCCTTGAATTTTAGTCAAGAATATTCTTTACCCTCTAATTTAAGACATCTTAGCCCTTTGGTCTTTCGTGAATTGTTCATGTGTGCAGAGTTGCACTGCAGTACTGCAATGCTTTTTTTTAAGTGGGGAAATCTTGCATAGATACCCACGGGGAAGGAGCCGTGGGGTATGTCGGCTTCTTATCGACTAAAACCCCACTGTGTTCCGTCGAGCCGCTTTAATGATGGGGCCGCGGGTATTGGTTGGAATTCTTCCGCCACTAGTACTACAATGCCTAATAATAATCGATATTATGGTTTAATAGATAGAAGATGATATTAATATCGATAGGCATATTCGTGTCCCATTGAACTGGTAGATAGGGAGACATTAATAAGCTCTTGAAGAAATATACCATATAATATACTTTATTTTTCTACCATTTCCAAACTAATTTAAATTCTGCAAATTTAACATTGTTGATTCAATGGATCGCCATTCGCCAGTAGAAGTTCCATGCATCACACTTTGTATCATAAATCGTTAAAAGTTTCCAGAACGTTCGAGGTTTGTACACAACTGGATAAATAAAAGTGTTTTAGTTTGAAACTACCTTAACGTAAGGATTTATCAGCGTCTTTATTTATGCATTGTATTGTGAATTTAAACTTATTGTTGTACTGAATATTTCAGCAATCGGAAGAGGCAATAAAGCACCTGTTTCCAACCTTAAAGTTAATTTGGAACTGTAAACAAATTAGGCTAAAGTAAATTATTAAAAGCGTCTTTGTTCCCTAATCCCTTAATTAAATCTAAACTCTTTGTCTTATTTCTAATCGGGTCAGTTGGTTATAACTTCAAAAACAATACGTTCCTCGTAGATAGAATTCAAACAAAGCATTTGAAATTGGAAAAAAATACGTATGTGTGCCTACATAACCTTTTTCGTACCTGCATACTCTAATATACAAGATAATATTTAGACAATTTATTTCAACAAAACAGCTGAATTACATACTAATCATCACTACATAGTATAAAACTTCGCTTTCTCTGTCCCTATGTCCCTTTGTATGCTTAAATCTTTAAAACTACGCAACGGATTTTGATGCGGTTTTTTTTAATAGATAGAGTGATCAAGAGGAAGGTTTTAGTATATAATTTATTAGGTTTTAGACAAAGCGGGCGAAGCCACGGGCAGTAAGCTAGTATTATATAAATTATTAGCCTTTGACAATTTTTTGTCGAAGATTACTGTTATAAATAACATAATGATTAACATTAAGACCTTCTATATTCGCAGCGACATTTGTAACGGTAGTAATTAATAGATAATCATTAATTTGGATTATGTACACGTACGCTTTATACTTATGTAGGTCAAAGTCCTTTATCCAATCCTCCCGTTTTCATTTCCAAGAATCGATCCTTTGTCTGTCACCTATCAAGTGACGCGTCATTAGCTTTCCTGTGTCTATTGATGCTAAAAGATTTCATAATTTTATAAATTCCATTAAACATAATATTAGCTTTTATTTTTACTGTACTTTACAGTGGGCAAACTCCAAGATCTACTTTCACTGAAAGAAAACTATGTTTTTTTAAGCGAAACTTCTTTAGGCTCGTTGAGAGTAAAATTTCAAGGTCACGTCATGGTGCAAGGCGACGATTTTGGTATTTTTGAATCTTGCCAAAGAAGTTTCACTTCTGACACGTGTACTCGGCAGACACGCTCTTTTTTATATCGGATATAGGTAGTATAATATCGGATAGGAGCTTGCTTTTAATAAAATTATTAAATGAATACTCGTAAAATCGGCTTATTAGTTTTTGGAATAACACATGGTACGTAGCCGAATGAATATCTTCCTTTTGTTTCGAAGTCGTTTAATTAAATTTTTGCGGTCTACTGACCTAGTTGGCGGGAATCCAAATATTAAGTGGATAATTTTTATATCCTTTTAAATTAATGAGTGGTGGACGCCACTTACTGATATTTATGTGTCTCAGAGATTGAAAAAATATCTATAATATAGCCTTATAGGTAGTATAGATACTTAACTGGCTGTGCCCCGCGGTTTTACCCGCATTGCTCCGTTCCTGTTGGTCTTAGCGTGATGATATATTATAGCCTATAGCCATCCTCGATAAATGGGTTTTCTAACACTGAAAAAATTTTTCTAATCGGACCAGTAGGGTAAAAGCCGGATAGTTGCGCCAGTGGGATACTTGCCGCAGTTTCGAATACACTATGTTACGGACATTAGTGGCAATAACGCTTTACTATAGTTGTAAGTACCCCTCCCGCAGACCTCAGTGCCACGTCAATCGTTTGTGTAGAATCACGCGTTTCATCTGTGCGAGCGAAATTGTTCCGCGGTGAAACTTCGATAGGCTTTGAAACTATATTGGTAAGTCATTTGTATTGAATATTTTTGTTACTAATTGTGATTTCAATATAGTTTATGTTTCTTTGCGTGCATTAGACTTTAAATTATACTGTTAATTACATTTTATTGCAAAATATTGTTGATTTATTTCGCAAATAAAAAGGGCAAGTATCCGTATCAAAAAGGATAGTCGCCTTAGAAACTTGTGCGGATAGTTGCTCTCGGGGCAACTATCCGCAACTACAAATTCTTTCACTAGCAAATAATAATATTATTGCGTTTTTATTGGTAATAAGGCATCTCCGTGCCGGTACAATATTCATTTCGCTAATTTTTTATTTAACTTCCAGGAAAATACCCTGTCCTTGATTTTGAAAATGAAAAAAGACTAGTGACTCATATACTAAAGCTCGGAGACGCAGGATTTCCTCCTGAAAGAAATACAATTCGTCAGCTAGCTTACCAGTTTGCCGAAAATTTGGAGTTAAAGCATAATGGCTGGGCCACAATGGTTAAAAAGCTTTCTGAAAAGAAATCCCGAAATAGTTTTGAGGCAAGCTGAGGGTTTATCAATTGATAGAGCGAGGGGTCTCAACAAGAAGACGTTGCAAAATTTTTTGATCTACTTATTACCTACTATCTTAACTGAGAATGAATTGCTGGTTAAACCAGATGGAATATTTAATATGGATGAAACTGTATTGCATGCGATGTGGAAAGATGAAATCCCTCGCTTCTGATGATTAATGCCAAAGTTGTAACAAATAATAAAGACTGATTAAGTGAATTGATATAAATTTGTTTTTTTATTTAAAAAAAATATTGTGAGGCATCTATCCCCTCACGAGGCAAGTATCCTCTGAAGAATTATTTACAATAGGCAACTATCCGCTAGATTAGGCAACTATCCTTCATTTGAGAGGTCAAATAAAACAGGATTTACTCAAAACCTTTAATAATTATGTTTAATAAAATAGGCTAATATGATGGTTTAAAGACCTATCTTTTGATATACATGTTTCATTATTCTTATTAAGTACATAATTTTTCATAATATAGCTTTTTTGAAAAGTGGCGCAACTATCCGGCTTTTACCCTAGTTCCTAATATTAGCACGTTCAAACAAACAAAAAAAAAACTAGTCAGCTCTATAATATTAAAGTATAGATAATTAAAATTCCATGTAAGTAGTGCGTCGGAATGAAAAATAAAGAATTCATATTTTTACGTTACGTATCCAGATTTTATGATCTTAATAAAATCTGGATACGTAACACGTCTTCTTATCTATAATCATAATAGAATATTTGTTTACATGCGTTAAATTATTCATCTATTAAACGACACGAAAAATAGCTCAGAGGAATGTCAATTTTTCAAAGATATCACGTCTTATATCGTGTTTCTGGAGGCTTTGTGGCCGCCATCCGTATCAATCAAGCGACACGAGTGTCTATGTGCTCTTTTATCGTAACAATATCGTAAACATAGGTGAAACCTTCCTTGGATTTTGCTGCAAATTGAAACAAGTATACCCATTTTTATCCTTAAGGTGGAAGTGTGTTTCCTTCCTTTTATTGATTTTAGCAATAAATAATAATGGTGCTTTCATTCAATAAATAAATAATTCCAACAATCAGGCGTCGAACTTTTATTCATTATTCATTTCAGACGATTCTGTTTAAGAGGCGCTATAAAAGCACAAACGAAACGTTTACCAAAGTTTTATTATACTTATAAATTTTAAAGGCCCGAGTTTGTGTTAATTCCGCTGGAAACAAGTTTTGGTAGTCGTTTTGGGGATTTGTAAATACGGCTGGAACATTCAATAGTTTCACAGAGTATCGTTGGAAGTTAAGCTCCTCTATTATATAAATCGCAGATTTCAATGGCATCTTTATGCAAAATGCTATAAAGGAGGGTTTGTTTGGTGTAGTTTCTTTATGGCTTGTATGGAGTTTATGTTTAACTGCTGTTATTTATTATGTGCTTCAATATTGGGCGCGCAAGTTTGTGTAGACATTGTTTATCAATTGCTAAGAAATAATTGAACAAATGTCGAAGAATTTCGACAAATCATTATTTTTGTCCCATTTTTCAACAACTGAAATGGTTGCATATGGCTTCAAACCTAATAAATAAATGAAACCCCTCACCACATCGTGCTTTCAATCTACTGTAAGGTAACCTAGCAATTCCCAGTAAATAACGTTTGTATTACTTTCTTTGATAACAACAAAGGCGCTTGCCGGTGTTGTCGTTTTTAATGGCAACTGGTAAATTCAACCCGTTGGCATTAAATGATCATCGCTGTCGAAGGTAATTTGTGAGTAGAAGTTTGACGAGACTTTTCAAAGAGTCGGTTTGCGTCAAAGCGAAAGTTCAGCCTCCCACCCCTCAGAATCCAAGATCCCAGTAATGTGAAACTCGTGAGTCGAGTTATATTAGGAGCCTCTAAGAGCCAGAGGCCATTCCGAGGCTTTTCTGTTATAAAACTTAGAAAGTTTTCGCCGTTAGCGAGAACTATTTTTATTGTTTAACATTTTTTAACCTTCACTATGTTTATGGCTTCCTAGTATTTGTATGGTTTCAGTTCTATTAATTTCAGTTTTGATCAACCAGTTGTTTGAGTTTCATTTGATATTGCTGTTTATCATTGTAATATAGCCTCTTGTTAGCAGGAAAACCGAACAAAATGTATGTCATCATTTCTTTCTTTCATAATATCTATTTTTCAGTTTTAAAATCAACTGAATATATTGTATTTAAAAACTTTGATAAGATATGATAAATATTACGTTTCTACCTATACTTAATTTACTGGTACCGTTTAATTTAAACTTATTTCTGCCTTAAAGTTGATAATTCACTTTTTCATGATAGGTCTTTACGACTCTGCATTTATTTTACTTTGTTAATTGTAGACTGTGTAAATGTAATGATAAGTAATGAAAATAATAAATGAAAATTTGATTAATTGACATAATTTGCATGCTACTAATAACGGCTGAACATGCTGGAAAACTCAAATGTTAACATCTATGTATACCATGTTTTTTTGTCAAATAAATAAATTTGAATTTGAATTTGAATTGTACTTAAAAAATATTTTTTTTTTCATACACACATTGCCCATACAATTTTAAATCGATAATTGAATAGGTATACTTTCGCAATTATCTCTCATGCATCATTTGTTTAATAAAATATCATAGTCTTTATAAACAGCCCCTTTACTAGAATAATACCGTCGCATTAAGCCCGTGAAGGCAGAACTCGATAAGTAAGAGCTCTCGTTAGATTCTAGATAATAAGCTTATTCTTTGACGTATGAAGTGGGCTGGTAATTATGGAAATTAATTTCGCGCCATGGCTTGAATAAGCAATTATATACTCTGATTGCTTATTACTCGTTAATCGTGAGTATATTCTGATTTGAGATTCTTATATTATAATGGGGTTTACGTGAGATATAAGGTTTATTTTTCATAGTGATTTGTTTAGGTAGGATTATGTATGTCTGTTAACCGAAATGTGTAGGTACGTTACTTAATAATAAAAAATATTAAAATTGCCTGATACATACCGTAAAATTCAATAATGTAACTAATTAACATGACAAAAAAACTGAAATCAATAATATGTTCAAAAAACATGATCATAATAATTAATAATACCACTTACACACAATATAAGTCATTGTAAAAACATATTATAATATTTTGTTAACAATAACATAACAATCAAGTTGGACTATTCTAGAAATAAAATATCGTAGCTTTACTTTAATAAAATAGCGAAGCTTTCGTAGCATTTGCCTAGAGTATTAAGTTCAGATATTTATAAACTTATTACATACGAAACGAAACAGCCCACGCAGAAAAGTAGGATTCCAATTGGATTATCATTATATTATTGTCTATACAAATCTTAATACTATTATAAAGGCGAAAGTTTGTATGGATGTATGGATGTATGGATGTAGGGATGTATGGGTGTATGGATGTTTGTTACTCTTTCACGTAAAAACTACTGAACCGATTACAATGAAATTTAGCACACATATAGAGGGTAACTTGGATTAACACATAGGATAGGTTTTATCCCGGAAATCCCACGGGAACGGGAACTATGCGGGTTTTCCTTTGAAAACGCGGGCGAAGCCGCGGGCAGAAATCTAGTATAATATAAGTGAGGCATCTTGTTACTAGGTGTAATAAAGAGAAAGGCTTGGTTAGAAACGTCACGGATAAAAAAGGTTTTAAAAAGTTTTAATACCATTAAGTTATCTAGCGGTTATAAAGTAAAGTTAAATAATTTATTACGTACGCACCTGATGCCACGTTTCCACTGTAACGTGGTATTATCTCTACGTGTTAGATAGCCAAGGATAGCCGTGTTTTAGGAAGGTAAGCGTGGTTTGTAGATATACTATGGTTACGATATTACATTTCATTTAGCCGAACCACCGTTTCAATTTTTTTTCATCAATACTACCGCTATAATAAAGATTCGATCTTTTATATATTCATGAATAGGTCGGTGTTCCTTTAAATTCGGAATAGAGATATAATATTTAAAATTACTATTTCTATATTTTCCCTTACGGACTAAATCGCTTTTTTTCTTGTTCTAATGTTTTACCAGTGCACACTTTAATGGTTATATTTTGCGAATCCATGAGGGCTCTAAATTATAGTGATAGTATATAATTTAGAGTCATTATAGTCATAGTGGGATAAAATAGTAGTCCTTTAGTCAATCTATTCCTTTCTAGTCATGCTATGCCAATCATTTATCTAACATTAAAATGTCATAATATACTAAAATGTAATTTAAACCTTTATAAAGGTAGGTTACGTATCATCATCATCATCATTACATCGTACAATATTATGTTTTAATCTACACTTCAAAATGAAAATTATAATGTAGGTATTTCGATTAACTAATTTGTATCTCATTATAATTGAGATTATCTTTGAAAACTAAACTGAACATTTTAATTTAAATTTCAGCTTTCTTTAAATTAAATTAAAATTTTCCAATCAAGATTTGTTCGATCAATCATGAATACGTATTAATGAAAGGTAATTGTTTCCATTCCTTTTTATTGAATGCATCGTTTTTTTATTAGGTAATATTCAAATGCAATATATTATACTTCGTGACCTTTCAGTTACACCATAAATAATATTAAATAGGTCCTTTCCCTTTGACATTCATACAATTGCAAATAACAATTTACGCTAGTCACTTCTCAGAGACTAGGTAGAGCTTGAAACAGATTATTTTATTTTCGACATTTTACTTAACAGTAATGTTCATTCTCTCTATCCCAAGCATTTTCTAAAGGCATTGTTCATTAAGATGAACATTCAGTGAAAAGGCTTCATAATACAAATATCTTCAATCCACGGTAAATAAGGATATTGTAGACACCTCTTAATAAATTAAAACGTAAAACATAAATTATATTATCTTAGAAAAAAATATTTTTAAAAATCTTCAGTGATATTATACGCTCAGATTTTAATACTCTTATTATCTATAATATTCTCTAGAAGGCTTACCTTGAGATCGTCACAGATGTAGAATTTAATATTAGTTCGATCAGATCACGACGTTTGCATTCACATATAAATATTATAGTACTATCGTAATAAATAATAATATAAGAACCGTAATCCTGAGAAAAACACAAGGTATTGGTAAAAGCAGTTTGCATTTTGTAGAAGCAAAAGTGAAAGCTCTTTTCTCAAGAATTTGGGAACCACTTTGACTCAGCTTTACGTGCATAAATTATGTGACACCATGATTAAGACAATGCCTTAAAATGTTACTGTATTTTTGGGAAGCGTTCTTGTGTATTTGTATTATTTAACTAATTTTCTATTAAATATTAAGATTAGATAAAATACCAATGTGAGATTATAATATTAAGTTTTAATCAGTTATAGTACGTATACTATTTTTTCATCCGGTCTTGGTTTAGATAATATTATTATGTACCTATATCAAAAAGTGTTGAATTTACAATTCTTATATCCATGTAATAATATAAATACAAAATCATCATTTAAATAATACGCTATTTGAGAAAACAATGTTTTCAAAGTTCAACTCCACTGCACTATTGATGTTAATGGAGATGAGCTATCTCGCTACGTATAACATAAACTTTAAAAGACCGCTGGGCTCATGTGACTCTAACATTTTAGCGACAAAGACAAGAAAACTTTTAGCTTTGTCAACAAGCAAAACATTTTATAAATGTACGTGTTCGAGACATTCATACACTTCAGGGACCAAAATACTACATGCTTTTAGTGAAACCTGAAAGTTGTAAATGTTTGTAATATAATTGTCGGAAAAATTCGTTCTCATTTAGGTCGAACTTTTATATTCTACTAGCTTTCCACCCGCAGCTTCGCCCGCGCAGTCAAAGAAAAACCCGCATAGTTCCCGTTCCCGTAGGATTTCCGGGATAAAACCTTACCTATTTCCCGGGATAAAAAGTAGCCTATGTCCTTTCTCGGGTATCAAAATATCTCTATACCAAATTTCATGCAAATTGGTTCAGTAGTTAAGGCGTGATTGAGTAACAGACAGACAGACAGAGTTACTTTCGCATTTATAATATTAGTATGGATTATAGAAAGCAACTCATCTTCTCGGGGGAGCCTCACCTTCTCGGGGGAGCCTCACCCCTAGAGAACGCGTCCCCAGGTGGCGGATAGGGGAATGCCCTTCGGGTACCATAACAAGTATCTGAAGGGTAGGAGTTAAGATACACTCCCGCGGACCAAGAGGCCGGAGATGAACACTTCGTTACCAAATCCCTACTGCGAGCTACTTTGACATAATCGAAGGACAGGTTGTAGTAGTGCTGTGTACTTGGGTTGGAGTATACAGTAGAGATGGCGGCGGAAGAGCCCTATACTGGGCCAACGGCGGCGCTCACATCTTGATATAGATGACAACCTTGGTGTCAGGTGGCAACCGGCCGTAAAATTCAAGCCAATCATTTTCTCCTCGAATCATGAAAAGTAAAAATTCAAGAAAGGGCATTTCTGCTAGGGCGTTCCCCCGAAGCGACGATAGAGTGAGTTTATGTGATATGGATGCGAATAAAGAAGAATATACTAGGGGGTCCCCCGGAAGCGACAAGCAAGTAGAATTAAAAACAGACAATAAACCGACAACCCAATGTAAATTAAGATTGGCTACTTGGAATCTAGGTTCCCTTACTGGAAGATGTCAAGAACTGGCTAAGGTTTTGCAAAGAAGAGATATAAACGCATGCTGTATACAAGAGACGAAATGGAAAGGCTCCAAGTCCAGAGATATTGGGTTAGGTTACCAACTGATTTATCATGGCATTAAGAACTCCCAGAATGGTGTGGGTATAGTCTTAGACTGCAATCTAAAGCAACGTATAATAAAAGTGGATAGAAAAAGCGACCGTCTAATTGCTGTAAAACTCGCCATGGATAATCAAACACCTCTAAATATAATTTCCGCATATGCACCCCAACCCGGATGTACAGAATTAGAAAAATCTCTTTTCTGGGAAGATTTCGATGATCTCATGAGCTTAATACCAGAACATGAATCAAAGTACATAGGCGGAGATCTAAATGGGCACATTGGTGAAAAGGCCGTAGATTATCGAGAAGTTCATGGTGGCTTTGGTTATGGTTCTGTAAACAGAGAAGGAATATCTATTCTGGATTTTTGCTCTAGGCATGGGTTAGCTATTGTTAACACTTGGTTTAAAAAGAAAGATGAACATCTAATAACTTATAAAAGCTCTGTAAATAACACCCAAATTGATTATATTCTCTGTCAAAAGTCTTCTCTAAAAAGCTTTAAAGATTGCAAAGTAATCCCGGGAGAGGCACTGACTTCACAACATCGACTTCTGGTATCTAAATTTATATTGCCCAAAAATATTAAGATCAAGTATGATAGAACACCTAGAATCAAATGGCGCCAACTATACTCTGATAAAGGTAAACAGCTCATTACATCTATTATTGAATATTTAGAAAACGATCTGGCTTTAAATTACAACAATAGTACAAACCCAATGTGGGCAAATTTCGAAAAGTTTTGCAAGGAAGAAGCCTCAAAGCATTTGGGAATATCGAAAGGGGGAATTAGTACCAATAAAGATCCTACGTGGTGGAATGACAATGTCAAGGAGGCAATAAGAGCTAAAAGAGAACTTTTTAAGCTTTGGCAACTGACAAAACTGGAAGAAGACCACAGAGAATACAAAAAAGCTAAAAAAGCTGCCAAGCAGGCTGTTGCTCAGTCAAGGACAAACGCTAGTGAGGTACTCTATCAAAGATTGGAAGACGCAAAAACTGATGTCGAGGTTTTCAAAATAGCAAAACAACGACACAAGGCGACGTTAGACATTAAAGTAAATAAATACATCCAAAACGAAGAGGGACAGTTGTTAACATCTAACGAAGACATCAGTAATAGATGGAAGCAATACTTCGAAGACCTTTTAAACGAAGAATTTCCTAGTGAACCCTTACCGGAAATCATCCCAACTGTCGGACCTATTCACGAAGTAACGCTAGAGGAAGTCAAGCAGGTTGTTGTAAAAATGAAAAACCACAAAGCCGTTGGCCCTGACGAGATACCTGCAGACCTCTGGAAGAAAATTGGACCCCTAGGCTATGAATGGCTAGCACGCCTTTTCAACACCATATTGTATACGCATACTATCCCTGAATCATGGCGACAAAGTTTCCTGGTACCTATCTACAAAAATAAAGGTGACATCAGAGTATGCAATAATTATAGGGCCATTAAACTCACCTCACATACTTTAAAAATATGGGAAAGAATTTTAAATTACCGTCTTTTAGCATTAATTAATATATCCGAAAATCAATTTGGTTTCACTGCAGCAAAATCAACAAATGATCCTATTCAAACTGTTCGAATTCTCATGGAAAAATATCGATCTAACCGAGAAGACTTACATCTTATCTTCATCGATCTGGAAAAAGCGTTTGATCGTGTTCCTAGAAAATTAGTATGGCAAGCCATGAGAGCGCAAGGAGTACCAGAGATGTTTGTAAAAGTCATTCAAGATATGTATAACGGTGTAAGTACAAAAATAAAAAGTGCGGCTGGGTTCAGTAAACCTTTTATGGTAAACGTTGGAGTCCATCAGGGATCGGCGCTAAGCCCACTTCTGTTTAACCTCATAATGGATCTGCTAACCAAAGATATTCAGCCACCTCTGCCCTGGTGCCTTATGTATGCGGACGATATTGTACTACTTGATCATTGTGCACAAAATCTGCAAATAACATTGGAATCATGGAGGCACGCTCTAGAAGCTAATGGATTGCGCATAAGCAGAAATAAAACAGAGTACATGGAATGCATTTATAACCCTAACACTAGGCATAGTAGCACTATAAGTCTTCAAGGAGAACCGCTTACTAAGGTATCACAATTTAAATATCTGGGGTCCATGATATCATCGGATTCCAATATTGATGCTGACGTTACACATCGAATCAATGTGGCTTGGCAGAAATGGAGGAGTCTGACGGGAGTATTATGTGATCCAAAGATGCCAATAAAGACCAAAGGAAAAGTCTACAAGACCGCAGTTAGACCAGCTCTTATGTATGGCTCTGAGTGCTGGGCAATCAAAAAAGCTCAAGAGCAAAGAGTACGTGTAAATGAAATGAAAATGCTTAGATGGGCGGCCGGCGTAACTAGACTTGATAAAGTGCGCAATGAGTATATCAGAGGAAGTTTCAAGGTCGCTCCCATCTCAGAGAAACTCACCGAACAGCGTCTAAGATGGTATGGACACGTAATGCGGCGTGAAGAAAACCACGTAGTAAGGAGGGCACTAAACTTGCCAAATAGAAGAAGGGGTCTGGGACGTCCCCCCGCCACTTGGTGGTCTACTATATCAAAAGACTTGGAGAGAGCCCAATTGAATAAACAGACAACCCAGGATAGACCATCCTGGCGCATGAGAACGAGGAGAGCCGACCCCAAATAAAGGGATAAGGCAAAGGAAGAAGAAGAAGAAGGATTATAGAAAGCAACTGCATATTTTTTAGTCCTTTGTATAGTGACAAATGAGTAGATCTGATGAAAATCGTAATAATTATGCAACAAGTTACAGATGTATCAAAGATTATAATAGTTAAACATATCCTACGATTGCTTTGCGCAACACATTTCTATGGGTTTGAATTCGCAGGAATAAAGCCGAGAAGCATTGTTGTTCCGTATAATTCTGCCCTTCAGATCTAATTGATAAAGGACGCCATCTAATTGAATCGGAAGTAACATTCTCTAAAGAAAACAAATTCATTTCAGTAGAGTCGGGTCGAAAAAGACCTTCGCAACAATTTCCACATAAATCCAGATAATTTACATATAAAAGATTTTATCACAGGTATCCTTAAAGATTTACTGTTTATCTCTCGTTATGTGCTTGATTTCTTTAGGGTAATCTTGAGTTAAAATATTCTCTCCAGGTTACCTGGTGCTCGATACCGATGGGAGGAATAAAAAGACATAAAGTACTGGAAATGTGCAATCTTTATAGAGAATAAGAATAATAGGAATACTGGCTATTATGACAAGATTAATTTATATTGACTTGTACAAATGCATGCGTATTTTAGAGGATTATTTGATTTTAACGAAGAGGTCCAGGCCCATACTTTTCAGGAGATATGAGACGTAATTTTATAATTTCTTTCTTATAATATATACTTAATTTGAATTGAGAATTTTAGTTACTTAGGAATTATAATATTATCTTCATTCTAAGAAACAAAATTGTAACAATATTATTACATAACAAGAAAATGCAACGTATTAAGATTGCAGATAAAATCGTCTTGATATTTGCGGTGTGCCCGTTTCGTGCCGCTAAACTTGGCACGGATTTTACATTGTAACACCGTGTTACAATTTATGTGAAAATATTATAATTGTTTGATACATTTCAATCGTAAATTTTAGTCAAACGTGAGGCAATAAATATACGAAACGAATAATAAACAATTTGAAAAGGAATCTACAACGAACCTTTTCGAACATTTGTAGTTCATATAAAAACATTTTAATTTTTTAAGTTATAATTTTAAAGCAGCGGCTAATTCTTAAAAGGCCAATATTATAAAACCAATTTTATACTTCCACTAAATTACATTATAAACCACCTAAAAGAGAGAGGTTTACACCTAAGAGGTTTATAGCCTGTTATTTGTAAATAACATGAACAGTTTTTTTTTAATTCTGCCCCTACATAAAACAATGCACTTACTTGGTCTCATCTATTAGATCACCACAGATATTGATCTCGCAGTCAACAATCCATTATTCTTATTCAATAATAAATCACGTCTTATCGTTTTAAACCGATTGTTTCCTTGCTTCATTCACTAGAACATCACGACAAATGAATTACTTTTTTTTGGATGACCGGTTGGCTTGGTTGGTAGTGGCCCTGCCTTCCAACTTCCAAGCCAGAGGTCGGTTCGATTCCCAACCGGGGCAAATATTTGTGTGATGAACATAGATGTTTGCTCTGTGTCTGGGTGTTAAATTATCTATATTAGTATTTATTTTAAAATTATATAATAATTATGTATGTTTATCAGCCATCTGGTTTCAGATTCAGAGAGATCAGATTGTGCCGTGTGTGAAAATTGTCCTGAAAAAAAAAATACTTATGGTACGTTCAGACGTGTGGGAAGCAACCTGGCAAGCAGCCCGTGCGCCTACGGCACAAACAAACAAACACGGGCGCATGCACAAACAACATGTTGACATGCTTGCGCTCGTACTTGTGCTCGTTGAATGTCACTTTGAACGCAAGCGTCTGAACCCACCGTTAGATATAATTTTGCTACATTAGGGCATAATTATTAAACTTCACATGTAGTGCACAAAAGCTATTATGAAGTTCTAGGAATCAGGAATGGTATTTTAAAGTGTTAGTGTAATTTATTGAGTTGCGAATAACGATGTCATTTCACTGAATCCTTGGAAATTTCGGGAAATGCGAAATGTTATCCTACTATGCTATCCTACACAATATAATAATTATGTATCTATATATTATAATTTTTAAATGCGAAAGTCTGTGTGATGTATGTAATGTGTTTGTTACTGTTTCACGAAAAAACTGCTCGACTGATTTGAATAAAATTTTACGGTACTATAAGGTTTATACACCAGAATAATATCACATGAGCTATAGGGGTGTTTATAAAAATGTTTGATATTTTCCGCGTGTTCGTCCGCGAGTGAAACTGTGCGGCACAGCTAGTTTTATAATTATAATCTGTTGTTCAGCACATCACTCACATCGATATTTGTGTATAGTGAATAGATAACTAAATCTGCGAGTTGAGCTTCTCTTCCCGGTATTCTGTCTTACTGTAATGTATATAAGATGTTTAACGATATCTCCTTAAGGAATATGTTATTTTCAGTTAGTGATAAAGGTGGAATGATTCGCTGTCTTTGATTTTGGAAGAAAGATTAATTGAAAGATTTCGTGATATTTAGTTGAAATATTATTATTATCATATTTATCATATTTAGTTGAAATATTATCAATTTATCATCAATTAACGATATCGTATGAATATAGTTTAAAAAAGCGTTAATGACAATTATTAAAGTATGTAATACGTGAGTGAATTGAAATTTTATATATATTTTTTTTTTGTACTGGTTAAGTAAAATATAATCCCATTTATTCTAATATTAGTTTTACAGAGAAAAAGTATTCTTAAATGAACGAGACTCAAAAGCATTTTAGTAAAATTAGATAAGTTTCTGTAGAATATCTCAGAGTAATTGCTTTACGGAAACTCTAATAATAAATTTCAGTAACATAATATTATAATGACTAGTGACTGTTTGTGATATTCTTATTTTATAATATGAAAGGACATAAAATATTCAACGAAGATAATTATGTAAAAGGTTTTGTATGATTTATCATTGAAAGTGGAAAGTTAGGTATCTTAATTTTTTATCAAGAATAAGTACATAATAATACGAATACGAAATAATAATATTTGTGCAGTAAAGAGAAAGTTGTTTGATGAACTAGCCTCTAGAGTCTAGAGATGAGTCCGAATCTCAGTACTGTTGAGATATTATTTCATTTACCTATATTAAATTAATGCACTATCTACTGACTATCCAAAGCATAGGATTTACGTTGTTTGAAATTCAAAATATTTTATAGGTAGTCATCACCACTACAGATAATTTAAGATCTATTTTGAAGTTGTAAAAAACAACCTAATATTCTTACATTTATCACAAGCTAACATCTTCATTATGCCAAAATGAAGCCACACTTTACCGGAGTAATTTGTCGAAGTGACTTGCCCATACTCACTGGCTTTATCTTACGCCTTAAATTCTCAATAATATTATGACAATTCAGAAATCTTGAAAAGAGCTTCCTTTCATATTAATAGCGCTACAAAAATAAAAAATAACAAAAATATTTACAATCAAATATGATAACAGCAATATGAAATATACACTGCAATATTAATTATTATGACATAAGATCATTCCAATATTTTTGCCTACCCTGTCGAAAAACTCAGTGCAGTGTGCACACATTGCCGAGCCCCTGCTCTGGGATAATGTAGATTTCTACCGAGTGAAAGATTTTTTAAATCGATGAAGTACTTTTTTGATTTATCATTTCCAAAAGAATAAATCAAATCATTCCTTACAATATTAAATAAACGTAGATATAAATTATCATATTATTACATTCATACAAATTGCGAAGATTTCACGAATAAGTAAAAAATTCTTACGAAAGTGTGGATGGTGTGAAAGTGTTATAAATTTTGAACACGTTCATTAGGCCCCACGGTCTACGCCCAGGCTTTTAGCGACACACGCCGCCATATATAATAAGATTTTCTTAATTTAACACTACCTTATATAACAAATTCAACAAAGACCGACGTGATGAATTTCATGCAATCATTCTAAATTAAAAAACCTTTGGATCCTTTTCCATTTGGCATTTAGAAACTTCCAGAATGTTGAAAAAGTATTTGTGGTAACGTATTTTCGACTTTCGATATTAGAAATATATTTATATCTTATTCTATTTTATTTGTATTGTCATATTAATATAATGTTGTTATTCTATTGTAACACAACTTTTATTATATTTGACAATAATCTATTGTGTGTTTTTCGTATTTATGTAATCTAAAAATAATCCCATTCAAATAAAAAAGAGAAATATAGAAAAACAAACACATATAGTACTAGTTAGTTCAGTATGATAAATCTCTATATATAAAAATGAGGTTCTATGGAGAGACAACGTAAACATGTACCACGGGTGAAGCCGGGGCGGTCTGCTAGTTGTAAATATAGACGGAAAAGTATTAATAAGAGCAGTTACTTATATATGTAATACTATCAAATTTATATAAAAAAAACGATTATACTATAGTAAAGTTTTAGGTCCACAGTCGCATCCATACTAATATTATAAATGCGAAAGTAATTCTGTCTGTCTGTCTGTTACTCAATCACGCCTTAACTACTGAACCAATTTGCATGAAATTTGGTATAGAGATATTTTGATACCCGAGAAAGGACATAGGATAGGTTTTATCCCGGAAATCCTACGGGAACGGGGTTTTCTTTGAAAACGCGGGCAAAGCCGCGGGCGGAAAGCTAGTAGTCTATAAATATAGACTTCAAAGAGGAACCTAAAAATACTAAGAATTTAAATTAAACCCTCTAGTTTCAATTTGAAGTTCATCGACTTTTCGATCAGTTGAATGAAATATATAAAATTTCGGGGTAAAATGCCTTGATGGAATATGTCAGGCTCGTCAAACGTTTCTCAACTTTGTCGTATCGAGTCAAATCCTTGCTGTCACGTTGAGGTTCATTGGAGCGATATATTATTGAAAAATGTAATTATTATATCAAGTTTTCATATAACTTCTATTTTAAATATTTTGTTCATTTATTGAATTATAAAATAAATTCATGACTTTCATATCTCCGTTTTGTTTTAAATGGAATGCTGTGAACGATCTAAAATTCCAAAATAACAGAACAGACATTAAAATAAACAATAAATACATTAGTCAGTAGGTACATAGCAGGAAAACATCTAACACGAATGTCCGAAGTCCTAAAACTGAAAAGAAAGAATAAAGACGTGATCTAATAAATAACAAATGCAGCTGTCGTCGTGGCTGTCGACAAAGCAAGTTATAGTTTTGTAAATAAATGTCGTCTAATCCTGTGTTGTAAGCTCTCAAGTGGCTAGGAGCCGGAAAACTTTTAAATTTCTAATGAGTTTTGTGGAAATTTAAAAATAAACTTTGTAACGTTCGTAAATGATATTACATTTTGTTTGTCCACACGTAGTACGTCGAGAAAAGATTAATATTAGATAGAAATAAATATTTTGCCATTTGATTTTAAAACTGCTGATTATTATTATGCTTCCTTTTTTATTTTAAATATATTTATAATTTCATTATATTAAATTATTATGTAAACTCGCTGAAAACAAAAAAAATGTTTAAGTATAAACGGGTTCACATATAGCGACCATCCAAATTAAATTGGACCGTTCTCTATATAATTTTAGCTTTTATAAAAATAAAACCTAATAAAAAAGTTATGACATTAACAGCAGTTGTAAATATTAATAAAGTCAAATTCATTAGATCCTACGTGATACTTCATTTTATCCAAAAAACACTCTAGGGGGTATATGATCTTTGATAATTTAAAGTTTATATACTAGGTACGATGTCATATATTTTTATACTTAATTTGTTTTAATGATAAAACCATAGTCACTATTTAGTAATCTGTGATATAACCATATATATTTTTTTTAATTTAGGTACTTCGTATCTATTTACGTAGGTACTATTATTTAGATTTATAGAGTTCTAATTCACTTTTCAAAACATTGAAATTGAAATTATACCAATATCAATGGAATTTTTTACATTACGATCTGCGACATAATGCAATATGGACGGCTCATTTTCGAAAGAACCGCGTGGAAGCCCCAAATTAGGTGCAGAATACCGCACTCTAAAACCTAATCGTAGGACGATCTCAGTGAGCAATCGACTTTCAATTGACCGGTTCTGTTTATTTGAGTGGATTGTTCAATGCAATGCATGTTTTTATTCTACCCACATAAAGTTTTCGACAGATTTACATAATGTAGACTACATTAGGGTAAGAATAACACCGCGTTCGAAAATTTATTTACCGCAACTTTTGGATTCTTTTCAAGAAATATCATTTTAAATATTCCGAAGCTACATTTTATATTCAGGATTATAGCGAATACTACAAAGGGATGCTCATTAAAAATACATATCGTGTCGAATTTAAAAGGCCGAATTTTGTTTAAAATTTCGTTTTAAAATGATTTAAAATTGTCTTTGATGCTCAATGTTTTATATCCTAAAATGTAATTATTATAGAGATTTAACAAAATATGATGACATATATTATTAAAAATCCATTTCAATTCATATTTTTTCGTTATTTCAAAAAACAATAGGTAAATATTTTTCTATTATTTTTAATAAACTCAGTTAACGCGTAAATGGTAAAAATCTGCTTAGATATGATCCTCTGCCGGTAGTCGTATTGAACCACAAAGTTTTCATATAATATCTTTGTAGCTTCAGGCAATCGGATTTGAAACTCAATGTTCATTCAGCTATCACAAATATCTATAAATCCAATGTTTTGTATTCATCCCAGTGATATAAAGATAATACTCTCTTTAATAACCCTTCTTGAAGCCTATCTCGGCGACGTTTTAAAGAGCTTGATAATCTTTCCCATTACTTTCTGGAGTTTGGATAATTTGTTCCGGGGACTAAGAAATTGCGCGATTATTAGATTGAGTGAAAAAATAACATTAGCGCTTTAATTGCGAGGGTGATAATGTAACGAAATAGCGAGAACTTGACGGAAATTTATGGACACGCATTTTTGTTGGAAATGAAGAATTTTGATTAGAGTTCCTTTGATGTACTCTTTTTCTGTGGAAAGCATATTGATACACGAATCGGGTTACTAGAAGGGCAGTATAACTTACTTAACGCCAAAGTGATAGAATATTAATCATGTTTTATCGCCTTTCCTTCCCTATTCTCTTTTTATTTCTATCATCCGTATCCCTAATAATATTAAAGATGAGCAATATTTCGACGGAAATGTTATGTATATACATAATATAAATATGAGTAATTTTTTTAGCGCGTGAAAAATCTTAAGAGTGGTTTCGTATTTTTAATCCCAGTCCCAGAGGTTTATTTGATACGAAATGCAAAGTACTTAAATTAGGACATTGGATTTGATTTGATTCTTCTTGAAATAATTTACATTTATGTAATGTTTGACCCACCCAAAACTATTGACCAATTTTAAAAATTATCTCAAAAGCAGGAAGTTACATTTTTCTGAGTTATATTATAGGTTATATTTTCTTTTGTTTCTATCCCGAGTCAGCCTGAGCGGATCCAGGACGACTAGCATAACCTAAATAATTTGAACAAGATTATCATTACATTTTCAAAACATCACATCCTATCATACAGTTATGCATTCTATGTTAGTTCTATCCATGAGTCTCTTTATTCGACTCGTTGCACCTATCAACGCTACGAAGTATGTTTTATTCGAGATCTCGGTTATCTCTCCTTACAGTCGGCTGCACTAAGATGAAACTACGGACCGAGTAGAGGACTTTCGTATACAAAACTTTACTATTTATAGTTTCAAAAACTATTATTAGCAGATTTAAAAAGTTTTTACAGAGAATGCTGTACATAAAGTAAAGTAAGAATGTGAAATTATCATCTTTATTATTCTTAGAAAAATATTAAGATTATCGTGCTAATTCAAATTGGGTTTGCGGACGAAAAAATACATACTAAGAACGTAGAGAAGCTAAATGGTTCAAAATATTATTAAAACCTAATTAAATTTTATTACTTTTATTAATTTCTAATCCTTGACAAATCTCACGCCATGTATTCAGTTATTATTATATTATGTACTAGGTTTCCACCCGCGGCTTCGCCCGCGCAGTCAAAGAAAATCCTGCATAGTTCCCGTTCCCGTGGGATTTCCGGGATTACGTCATTTTCCCGAGATAAAAAGTAGCCTATGTCCTTCCTCGGGTATCAAAATATCTCCATACCAAATTTAATGAAAATTGGTTCAGTAGTTTAGGCGTGATTGAGTAACAGACAGACAGACAGAGTTACTTTCGCATTTATAATATTAAGTATGGATTATGTATATTTTCTTCCTTTACAGGAAATAAAGAAATTTTATCATGTGATCGAAAACAAGATATAGGTATAATACTTTGTAAATATGAATTGCCTCTACAATGTAGGAAGAGGGCGATGACATGAAGAAGCTATGGAAACAGGGTAATCCGATAACCCTAACATTTTACAGTTCGTATGAAATGTACAAGCGCAAGTAATAAATTATAATTATAGTATAATAACACCTATTTCTTACCTAGTTACGGGTACAAACTTCGTCCTGAACCGAGAAATGACTTTGAAAGTTGTTTGATAAGAAACCTAGTTTAATGATTATTTTAGGTTGAATTTAAAATGTGATAGCATTTGATTTATCCTGATGCGGATTGCCAGTTTCTTGTAGACTTCTTTAATATTACATTTTCATTTTAATTTTTTTTTATATTTGTAAGATTACTCTTAAACAAAGGCAAACATGCTATAAAGTATTTATGCTTGCTGATTACATCTTATTAACAAAATTATGCGACATGTAAGTAAGGATACGTGACTAGTTGTTTGTAAATCTTACCACCTACACAAAGATCAACACTACTAAAACCTTTCAATAAAGATACGGGTGAAAATTTCCAGAGAATTCGATTCAAAAGAAAGTCTAATCGTACTTCAATACGCTGGTAACATCTGCACAAAAGCATAAAACATTCCCGTTTCAACTTGTCACTTGTCTTCACTCCATCGCCTTAGAGAATAATAGTGCCGTAAATTCTTAAATGACAGTTCACTGGAGTACTCCTGAACTTAACTAAACTAATAAGGTCACAATAAAACTCCCCTCGGGTACATGATTTACGTTTTGATAGTAGCATAGCTACTATTTATTATTCTGTGACAGTAGATTACTTTTGTTTTCCTATTAAAGTTTTTAATCGGTTCAACATGATCGTCAGATAACGTGAGACCAAAATTGCAACATCATGCACAGTTTATTAGTTATGCTTTTGAATACAGCAGTTAAAAACAATTATTTTTAAGACTTCACTAATTACCACTCCTTTATTATTAGCCTAAAGTCGCATTCAATCCTATTAATTCAATAAACTACCAATTAATTTAAAAGATTTGGTCATATTTCAAATTTACATTGCACTTCTTATTTTCAAGTGAATTTGAAAACTTCTTGCAAAACTAGGTGCAGTTTGCCGTGAATATTTGAAATTCCCCGGAGAAATATCCATCAGAAATCAATATTGACCCGGGTATTGCCCAAATTAAATTTACTACCGCAACCTATACCAGATCGCTGCGATAAAATGATTCTTGGTCCACAATAAATTATTTTTATGTTGTTGTTTTTACAGACTTATTTATTATGTATAATAATAATATGTATTGGAATATAATTGTTTAGGGAATATTGAAGCAATCTGCAATAATATTCCCCTATTTTTTCAGATTGCCATAAAATATTATATTAAACATTATATTGCACGAATAAAATATGAAAAAGTACCTACATTTTTATATATTGGTGTATTATATTCCTCGTATTTTAAAATATTGAATTTCCATAAACTAAAGTAAAATATAAGATTTGAATTAAAATACGTATATAATAAATTTCTACTTGCCTGTATAGACAATAACTTCATAAATTAGTTGTTACCTAATATATATTTTGACCATACTAAAGAATGAAGTTCTATTATGCAAGGTTTAATCTTTCCTCAAAATATTAAATAAAAACTAAGAATAAAAAGAAGATAAAACATGCTTGTTTATTGGCGCTAAGTATGCGGAATAATAATATTAAATCCCACATCCTAAATCGCTGAATGCTGACGCTTGTTAATGCCAAGCGTATTCTGAAAGCGGCTTTACTCGACGTCACTAAAGACATGTAATAAGAATTTTCACCGCAAAATTAAATTTGCGTTTCGTTCTAGATAATTATTTTATTGAAGTCACGTAGCATTTTTACTTTTTATTTGACTAGAACACAAGTGAGAATAATAAAAACGTATACAATACGTAACAGTAGGTAATAACGATTTATGTAACGAATTATTGATTAAAATGGCCAGAATTCACTGACACGGCGTTCGGTGAACTGAAATGAACTGCATACCTAATATAACTAACATCTTACATAACTAACCTGCCAATAATGTGATCGGTGAGATATGTGCATTGTGCATGTCCAAAACTGCTGTTTGCATGTGTTAGAAATCAACTAGCACAATTATTCTTACATCTTAAACAACTTACCTTAAACTAACATATAATTTGAAATTTCACCTTGGTTTAACTTAAAATAAATAAGGGGAGTTTATAAAATGTTTTACTTGTATAGTTTCATGGTCAAAGTTTACAAAATGAAAAGGATCTGTCATGGTAAGTATTCAGTGACAGTTTGTCTTTTCTTTTGTCTCATCATTAAAAGCAGCTACGAGAATTTTTAATCAACAAAAGAATGTAGAGTAATATAAAATGAAGCGTTCATTCGAGCCTACGTCTATTGCTACGCCGTAGCGTCGTAGTTGTCATTAATTATAAAGGTTAATAATGATAGACATTATGGTCCGGGAGCCAGCAGCAGATTTTATGACCAAGTTCCTCTCAAGCGGTAATTAGTAAAATGCATCAAAGTATAGTATTATGAAGCCCCGTGAACGTCAGCTGGAGCTCGGTTGGGGTGAAGAGCGGTTGTAGCCTCCCGTATCAGCTGACGGTTTTTCCACCAAGATACAGCCAGCTGACATATATATTTATCCACAGTTACATATAAGCTATCATCAGGTAAATTTTTGTTTGAGAGGAAATAACGGAAAATAAATTTTTCTTTAAATTTAACTTTCATGTTCGAGACACCAGCTGACGTATAATACACCATGTTGTAACCAGCTGACTATTTTTTTTCGTTGAGATATTGGGTTAGCTACAATTTGACAAATTTTTAGCTGAGAGGAAATGAATGAATGAATGTATTTTTTTTCCTATGTGCGTGGGAGGCTATAACCGCTCACCCCCCCAACCGAGCGCCAGCTGACGTTCACGAGGCTTTATAATACTATACTCTCATGCGACTGACGAATTATCTCTTGAGAGGAAATAGTTAACCAAATTTGCACCTGGCTCCCTAACCATTAGTCTGTTTAAAAAGTTGAAACGTCATAAAATTAAATGACAGTTATACTTGTTCATAAGACTCGTGAAATACCCAAAACTTAACAATTTCATAAAGCGAGTTTCAAAAAACATTACTTTGAATTATGGCCAAAAGTTGAATGTTACAGAGTTAAAAGTTCAAATATTTGCATAATATTATTTATTCACAAATACCTTGAGTGCGAAATGGGCAAATTTTTCATGAAAACATTTTTGTTATTGTATTCGGGGACAATTTGGCGTTCTTTGTTTATTCTTCCTGACTGCAGGGTGGCATTGTCCCTTCACAAACAACAATTTAAGAATCAATTAGCGAGTTTGGAGCCATGCCAGTTATCATTCTGTTGCTGCAGAACGAGTACAATCATTTGTTTATTGCCGTTCATTTAGCAATGGCTTTTCGTTTTGCGTATGGACTACGTTGTGAATAATTCTGAAATTTCTGTATGGATGGATAGTTAGGTTTTAATTATCTGGAGGTTTGTTTGCCAAAATACATTTGGAAATTATAAATAATTACGTAACGTAGCTAATTCAATCATTGATAGAAATAAGTAAACACTTTCAAACATTGGGTCATTAATTATTTAAATGAAACAAATTGATCTTGTTTATTTACTTATCTTATTGTATATCCTCGGAAACAGGAATGAGAAGCTCAAACTTCAATTAACCCATCTCGAAAAAAGGCTTTTGTCCGTAAAACAAAAAAAAAAATAAAAAAAAAATTCTGAATAAATTCTTCGAAAAAATATCTTAAACATTATGTACGTAAAAGATAATTTGATAAAACAATGAACTCAATCCTTTAATTAGCACATAACAAGAGATCCCATTATCCCGAAACAAATAAAATTAGAGATAATATCCTAACATGATCCTAACTTTTTGATGTCACAAATCTCGTCGTTCATATTCAATCAAAACTTTTCCATATAAGTTGATAATATCTGTGACGCGGGATTCCGAAATTGGGTAATTCAACGGATTCATTTGTTTGATAGCAAGTTTAAACGCAGTTCTAGAATAATTAACCAATTTGTTAGTAATTAAAAGTCAATTGTTTTAAAATAAAAAATTGTTTAAAAGTTATAGGAAAGTAAAACAGTAATATTAATTTAACTAGAAATATAAGAGATTGATAGGTGGCAAAATCTTTTCGAATGAATTCTTCCAATGTAGCTTTTTATGTACTTTCATGTAGTTATTTGTTGCATGTATGCTGTTGCGTGTGAATGATAGAAAATATAGGCCTTCGTTTTGAAAAAATTCATCACTTGTTACGGGTCTCAGCAAATATAACGTTAAAAGTTCAAATATTTGCATAATAGTATTGGAATAGTATTGTTTAAGAAAAATATTCACTACTTCATAAGTGTCAATCATTTTGTTTCTCAAGCTGACCTACGGCTGAATAATGAGATTGGCTGAATCCTGAATATTACCAATATTATGCCTAAACGTGAAGATAAGCTGTCAGTCCAGTACATGATCTCAGACGCATCTTGTTACCAATATCACCTATAACAATATAGCTTATGTTATACCTCTATACCTCTCAATTAAATGCAATATTGACTGACGCCGTCCATTACACGAAGGTTCGGTCGAGAGCACGTGTTACCAGATAAAAAGTAACGTACTATTAGTATAGTTATTCTGTGCATAGCATGAAAATATTGGTAGCGAGATTTTTTTAGTGTCTTTTTGCAGTTGTATAGAACGATTAGCAAGAGGATTTTAAGAAATGCTTATAAATCATCTCAATATCATAAAAACTAATATTCTATTATATTTATCTTTTCTTCTGTCACCGTCGTCAACTTACATAGTATTTTATTTAGTACTAGCGGTCCGCCCCGGCTTCACCCGTGGTACATGTTTGTTTTCTTTCCATAAGAACCATCCTCGTACTTAAAGGAATATTATAAAAAAATAATTATCGAAATCGGTCCACCCGTTCACGCGTGATGTCGTGACCAAGGAAAACGGGTTTCATTTTTATATATCTGGTAGTTTGCTGGTTATTGTTTGTAAGATATGTTTACTTTTGGTTTTTTTATTTGCATATTTAAAATAATATCATTAAAACATCACGAACGTTTCACTCATTTTCCAAATTATGTTTTTATTGATCCAATCCCTACTTAGCGTAATATCTTTAGTATAATTCAGCAATATCATAGTAAGCTCAGTTTTATTACATTATCTCAAAATAGGTAACCTATTAAAAACTCGAATTTCTATTACCCGAATCTTAAAACCCCGAAAACGGTTGTTAGAACTTATAAAAGACAGATGTAATGAATGACAAATTTTTAAAATACCTTTTTTAATTTCCCAGATGAATCAATTTCCAGATGCACCAAAACCAGATTTTTAAAAAGTATTTTTTTGTTTCCCGTATTCTCATAATCCAGATCTCATTATTCCAGATTCTCAGAATACTTTTTTTTGTTTCCCATCGTACCATTTTCCAAATAAACTATTGCCAAATTTTCATAATCTTTTTATTTGGTTCCCATATAATCGTATAACAGATAAACTATTGCCAGATTTTCATAATCTTTTTATTTGATTTCCATACAATCGTGATTATACCTTTACTATCGACTGAAAATAAATATTGTCAGTAAGTAAATTTATTGTTTTACTTGTCCATTACAGACCGGATTTAGTGTCAAAGTCGACTCAGTAGGTTAGGTTTGAACTACGACCCCCACGCTAGAACTGACTCGCTATTGTTTTACTTGCCTATTACAGAAAGGTTTAAGTATCAAATTCGACTCAGTAGGTTAGGTTAGGTTTGAACTGTGACCCCCCATGCACGAGCCGAGCGAGCGAAGCGAGCGTGCCGCGGCAGCGGCCGGCGAGTGCCAGAACCGACTCGCTTTTGTTTTACTTGCCCATTACAGAAAGGTTTAAGTGTCAAATTCGACTCAGTAGGTTAGGTTAGGTTTGAACTGTGTCCCCCCATGCACGAGCCGAGCGAGCGAAGCGAGCGTGCCGCGGCAGCGGCCGGCGAGTGCCAGAACCGACTCGCTTTTGTTTGACTTGCCCATTACAGAAAGGTTTAAGTGTCAAATTCGACTCAGTAGGTTAGGTTAGGTTTGAACTGTGACCCCCCATGCACGAGCCGAGCGAGCGAAGCGAGCGTGCCGCGGCAGCGGCCGGCGAGTGCCAGAACCGACTCGCTATTGTTTTACTTGCCCATTACAGAAAGGTTAAAGTGTTAAAATCTATTCAGAAGGTTAGGTTAGGTTCGTGCGGCGTCCCCCTGGAAGGATTACGTTTTGCTGGATATCGTTTATTTGAATTTCAAAAATCTGGACATTGTTTGTCTGGATATCAATTAACTGTATTTCAAAAATTTGTGTTTTAAAAATCTGGCTTTCGTGCATATGGATTACGGTCATCTGGATTTTGTGCATTTAGATTTCGTATGTCTGGAACTCATTCGTCTGGATTGTAAAACGTCGAACAAATAAAGAAATGGGCAAATGAAATTCGGAGTTGCGATTATATGGCAAACAAAACTTCGAAATTTTAAAATTCGGGGTTATGAAAAAATGTCCAAACGTTTTCTGGATTATGATATTCGGAATATTAAAATTCGAGATTAAGATAGGTAACCCTCAAAATATTATAAAGTGGACTTAATATGAAGCACCCTTTAATATATATGACAAAGGTTTGACGCAACAGAACCTGTATCATAAGGTCACCATTTTCTATGCCATTTTTATGTCATGTATATGACAAGGATTGTCCATTATGAAATCCCCGAAAATTAAGGCTTTTAGTTGGTAGTATTTCAAAATTGTTGTACCTTTTTATTCCATAATAAAGACAATTTTGTTTTTAAATGTGTGTTTTATTTGGATTAATTTATATTTTATTGAGAGTAATCGCTTTAATACAGCTTAAAGTAAATTCATGGAATTATTCATATAAATTTCATAAATTGTTTAACTGAACCAGACTTAAATACCCATGATTCTTTCCACGCCACAACTGTATGAATATTGCCTACTCGTATAAAATGAAATAAATGGAATTTCACAGTCATATTAAATAAATTCCTATTGCATTTTGTGCACTATATTAATATCTTCGTTGGAATGTATCCACCCTTTGTACAAACCTTTTTGTTCCAAAACATGAAAGAATAAATTATATTATTTTTCACTAAACCCATTATTTTAGCAAAATTTAAATGGATTAATATGGCAATAAAATATAAAGCATGGATTAGTTTTAAACATCCGTGAATACTATACTTAAATCCTCGATTTCACCTAATTATACAAACAAACATTTATAAATTACTTTTCCGAATAGAATTTAATATCTGGTATCAAATTAGATTTTAAATAATGTATGAGGTATTAAGAAATATTGGGTTTGAACATGCACACTGTAAATTCTAATAGCCACGCTTAAAATACACAAGCAAAAACAAAAAGAGTTTATCTATCCACTCGAATAGTCATTATCGTATTAAGCTCACAGCCTATAACCGGCACAAGGCACAAAGGGTAAACTAGATAAGTACTACTTTGCCGGGATTTTACCGTTATCTTTTAAGGTTCATAAATAGTTGAGGAAGTTTCGCTCTTACCGAACAAACTTGGCAACACATTTTCTTCGAGAAATTGAATATTGTTCCAATTTGTAACTCCCCAAATCAATCATAACACGTACCAATGAACTAAAGTTCTTTTGACTTTCGTACACAACAAATTGTGTAGATCACATACAAGAGTTATTTATTTATTTATTTATTTAACAGTTTTATGTACCATTACAATATTTATTACAATCATATAATATTAAAAGAAGAACGAAGAGTTTCTGAAACTTAACCGTAAATATTTAAACGAAGCTTTACTTCTGTTTCTTTTCTTCTATATAATTATTTATTTTAAATTGTGTGCGTAATTAGACTGATAAATACATCAACATTTTAAGTTGGAATAATGAAATAATAATTAGAAAATGAACGTAAAATTTCAGCGGAAGATCCGTGAATAAAAGGCAGATTAAAAAGCTTTGTTCTTCATTCATCTTGCGTAATCCAAATTACTTATTTAAACGAGAACATTTTATATATTTGAAAGATTAAATGAGTTGTTATAAGATCGTGTTACGGTTGAAATAAGCTCAGTCATATTAAAATGAATCAATGAAATTGACTGGAATTCAAATACTACAGATGGAAAACCAAAAATCAAATAATATATCCTATTCTTGTTTGAAGTACGTTTTGGTTTGGCGAATAATTCCCAAAAATAAAACAAATAAAGCAAAAATGATTAATTGCTTTTGATTTTTCGAGACAGACGCTTTACGATTAATTACAGGTTGAATATTCTGTTTTAAAGTCAAATTTATTATAATAGAAGATTAATATTAAATGAAGGGTTTCCATATAATTATTACACGGTATAATCACTTTAAGATTACTTAGATTATTATGAAGCTCATAAATGCTTTGGAATTAAATAATAATTAGAATAGATTATGAAGCTCATAAATGCTTTGGAATTAAATAATAATCTGAACATGATAATAAACAGTATTAAGATACAAACTAGACTTTATGTAATTTTAACCTTAGAAAATTTGCTATTAAATGTGTTTGAAATTGTAGAGTAAATAGAATTATTTTAATTCACCTACTATATTGTTTGTTATCAAGTTTTGGTTATTGACCTTTATAAATAAAAAAAATCTAATACTTCCTATCGTACTCCTACAAATCGCTTTAGTTTGGTAGAAAGTGCTTCGAGCATCTAACAACCACGATATTGTTTTCTTCGGCGAACTAACTGAAAACTGTCCAATATAGTATGAAAGTAAACTGATATGAATCAAAACGCACGGAAACTTTGATACAAAGGAACAATGCATGCTGCAATCGATTTTAATTATATAACGTAGGTATCCTGCACGCAAAGCAAATCTTTATAATTCAAAACGATATTTCAATAATGTCTATCACTCTTATTATGTAAAAAAGTAAGTAGGTACTAAGTACTTATTCTTTTTTTGTTATAATCGATTCCATTCTTAATTTAATTAACAACTATTTGTAGATACAAAGCTTAATTTAAAAAATATCGTCGACTGTTTAATTAAAATCCTCTCATAAACCAGAAACAGTGCTCTTTAAAAATGTCCTCATAGTCAAAACTAGATAAAACTCCAAGGCTTTAGCGTGTCAAGGAAAACGTCGCGATAAGTGAGTAAACTAAGAGTAAAGCACTAAGAAAGTAACAAAACGGATGCTTTATGTGTTAAGTGGCCATTTCTTTGTTAGCGCTGGAGCAGACGTGTTTTGAGCACGTTCTCATTATCGATGTATGGACGACAAGACCAGTTACAGCCCTTGTATCATTGTATGGTTATATCGAACTTTTTTTTAATTTATGCTAATCTGAGAGTGTGGATAGATTTTTTTTCCGAGGTATTGAGTGATTAAATTTTTTTGTTTCTTGTGCACGTTTTAAATTACATTTCAAATTAAAAAAAATACGTTTCAAATTAAATTAGGAAAATCATTATAAATTAAAGAAAATATAAAACAAAACAATTTTTTATCGTACACATCCTATGAGGGGTACTCATGGATTACATGCAATCATAATATGTAATAACTTTAAACTGTCGTAATGTTGCTATTCACCAATTAAAACTCCTATCGTATAAAAATATTTTTGAAGCGGTATGCTTTAAATTCCAAAAAGATTATAAGATAACATTTTTAAAGCTCGCACAAACATTTAGACGGAATATTTTATTCCAGTCAAAATTTCAGTTAGAAAATTGAAAAGTTACTCCCACCTGTTTCTGCGAGGCTTCGCTCACAATGTGCAGTTCTAAAACTTGGACGTGCGAGTTCTACATAATATATTATTATGTTATTTGATATTCAATTTTAAACTCTACCTGTAAACACATTGTTATCAATTTGCCTTGTTAGCGAGGTTTACAAATAGTTCTGTAGGATTACACGTTAAAGTGGAAAATATATGAAAGTGGAATAGTCAAAAATATAAAAACTATTTTTTTATTTGTATTTTTTTAAAGATGAAAACAAGGAAAATCTGTACACTTTTACTTGTCGCATTTTTTTACTATAACGTGAATGACCACGGAATTATGGTGATTATTTCTCCGACCCAAATATCGACCAATAGAATTGCACCATTCGACGTCACGTGGTACAGCCTACATGGTATTATACTGATAATTTTTTGAAAATTTTCTCTGGTCGTTGACGTCAAACTGACAGGTTCAATTCAATTGTGAAATTATTGGCCGACATTTGGGACGGAAAAATAATCTCCCGAATACCACAAGAGTTTCAAAATTATCTGGCATTTCCCTAAAGGTTCCCTGCAAACAAATAAAGTCGTCAAGTTTTTCAGGAAAAATCACTCGCGCTTCGCGCTCGTGATTTTTTAACCTTGACTAAAAACTTGACTCCTTCATTTGTTTGCAACGAACCTATCGGAAAATACCCGATAATTTTGAAGCTCTTGTGGTATTATAAGTGATTAACCACGCTAACTTTAGAGTTCTGAAAAATACATGTACTTTATAAAAAAATGTCGTTTTAATACTAATGAAATGCTAATGAAATACTTATATGAAAAAGACTTTGAAATATCCAAAAGTATTTTTAAGTACTACAGCATTGGACCGTATCCTTGAGAAACGAAGACCTCTAGACGGTCTGTGTTTGAGCTTTATTATTATAAATTATTTATTAAACCACTAGACCGTCACTGGAAGCTTATTATTGAGAAGGCACTTCCGTTTCCGTCGATTTCTACCAGTTTCGTACCATATTCCCCTCCATTTTACATCTATAGTGGCGACACCTGGCGGCCGCGCGCCTTTTTTGTGTTTACGATTTGAGCACCGCGCCATTTTACCTCATTGGCGTTTCGTTTTCCGTCGAGGCAACTTGTGAGCAGAAACTGAGGACTACTCCCAACTGAATCTGCAAAGGTTGCCTTAATAGTATTACTTATAAAGTGTGGTGTTAACAAGTGTTAAATACGAAAAACTGTAAGTAATTTTACCCTTTCTTTGTTCAAAGGATATATATTTAACGGTTTTACCGTTCGTATCCTTAGATTGAACGATGATATGGTCATAATATATAAAGATATCCTACTAATATTATAAATGCGTAGTTTTTTACCTTTCCTTTGTTCAAGGTGTATTTAACGTATTTACCGATTTAACGGATTTACCGTTCGTATTGCTTAGAATAAACAATAATCTGTTCATAATATACAAAGATATTGCTTTATAATAACGTTTTTAAAGAAGCACATGCTTAATTATATCTAGTTTAAGATTGAGTTATAAATAGGTCAAGTTATGTCTACCTACATCGAATTAATAAAAATAATATGTTCTTAACCGACCTTTTCTAAAGATATTATGAACTTTTTAAGTAGTTAATTAGTTATGACCATTATTAATTTGGATTGAAAATTCTACCAGAATAAAATGTACAATAACAGTTTATAGCGGGATAATTTATAAATATTAGATAATTTATATTTATAAATTTGCTTTCTTAGAATGGACAATATTTCGGCTCTGGATTCCGAGCCGCAAGCGGTTGCTGGGCCGAGCAAGCGTAGGCGGAGTGATTCATCGAGCTGCAGCTCTTCAAGCAGCGGCGCAAGCGGTAAACAGCGATCACGCCGTCATCGCCGTAAGAAATCACGGCGTTCCCACCATCACGATCCTAGGATGGATAAGCTAGTTGAGGATATGGGTGAGCTACAAAATATCGTTTCCAATTTTATCAACGAAAGGGGTAATTTTGGTACAACTGGCCGCGATGACGTATCTATTTTCTCTGGAGTTAGTGGAGATCTCTATAACAATCAACCTAAAACCGAAGACGTAGTTTCTGATAGCGGAATTCTGAATCCACGTGGGGATTTTACTTTTAACATTGAAACTAAATTAAAGGACCCAGTTTTACCAAATACACCCGATAATTTTTTGAAAATGTTGGTCGATGTCCAGCAACTAGGTAATACCACGTGGTCGGATGTAAGATATTCTGACACACAAAAGGCATATAATACTACTCCAGGTTTCATAGACCTCGAAACAAATGACGAGGTCAAAAGGTACGATACCTTACGTCACCTAGCCCACTCTGAAAAAGCTTTTGCTGCGGTAACACATTGTGTGTTGAAGCAGAAAGAAACCCTTCAAGAAAGCATCCGTTGCCTTCTGTCCTGGGCTAAGGAGACAGAGGTTAATTTTGTTAATCTGAACTTAAAGATTGAGGAACTTTTTCACAAGGGTGAGTTTCATAAAATATCCTCCGATATCTTACAATTAGTCTGTGGCCATCGAGCTGAGGCTCTTGAAATGCGACGCGAAGCAGTAACGAGTCATGTCCGAGATCCTTTAGTCAAAGCCTCCCTTAATCGGATTCCACCTTCAGTTACACACATCTTCGAGGCTGAGCGCTTTACGTCTACTTTGGAGAGAGCAGGAGGAGTTCAAAAGGTTTTCTGGCCTCCAAAAACTGAGGGTTACTCCCAAAGTAGATCCGACCGTTTTAACAGCCGCCCCTCGCGGGGGCTCGGCATGCGGAAGCAAGCAGTTCCATCGCGTGGAACTCAAAATACCTTTCGAGAATCCGGTGTACCAACAGCCAGAAATGTTGGTAACAACCCACCCTCGCGGGGTGGATATAATCATGCCTACTTTTCAAGTAGAGGACAGTCCACAAATGTGCAACAGCCTTCTAGAGCAAGGAATTCGTTTCACAGCCGAGGCTCGCGGCCGGATCGTGCAGGATACCAAGGACGCACAAAGGCTCCTAAGAATACGAAGTCCCATCAAAAACGGTACAGGCAATGACTCGAAACATTTCCAGGCGGGTCAATTAGCGCACTACCAATCAAAGTGGAAACAAATGGGAGCACCAGAAATAGTTTTAAAGTTAATTCAGGGGTATCGCATACCATTTTTTCGAAAGCCACCCCTTTGCTATCCAAATGTAAACGGAGGCCCATTTCACACTCCGACCTCGAAGGAAATGTCTTTTATCATAAAAAACATGAAAAAGCAAGGAATTTTAAAAGTAGCGACAAAATCAAAAAGCTTCATATCTCATCTATTTCTGGTGCCAAAGCAGGACGGGTCAGTTCGTCCCATTTTCAACTTGAAGGCGCTAAACGAATATGTATTAACAGAACCGTTCCGATTAATAAATATGAACAAAATATCAGATTTTTTGCAACCCCACGACTGGCTTTGCAAAATAGACTTGTCCCAGGCCTATTTTCATCTGAGCATAAAGAAGTCTCATCGGCGCTTCCTTCGCCTAATATACAACCAAGAGCTACTAGAAATGACATGCCTACCGTTTGGGTTAAGCACAGCTCCCAAAACCTTCGCGACACTTACAAATTGGGTGGCACAAATGTTGCGAGACAGATGGAAGATACGGATAGTAGTGTATCTCGACGATTACCTTCTGGCAAATCAAAATTTAGACGTGCTGCGCGAGCATGTCGATCTCACAGTGGAAGTCTTAAGGAATCTAGGATGGCTAGTAAACTTCAAAGTCAGAAAGAAGTCTGTCTTGAACCCCCAGAAAAGCATAAAATTTTTAGGGGTACTATGGGATCCCTGGGACAACTTAAAATCTTTGCCAAGAGAAAAAGCGATCGGAATAATGGGAAAAGTAACCCGGATGCTCGAACAGCGAACCGCGACCCTGAAGGAACTTCAGAAACTGATAGGATTACTAAACTTTGCCAGTTTTTGTTGTAACAAGGGGTCGGCTCATGCATCGTCAGCTGTTACAATTCATGAATTCTCTACCGAACCTAACGGCGAAGCCCTATCCACTTCCTCTGGAGGTATTGAAAGAGTTAGAATGGTGGATGGAGAATTGTCATTCTGCAAGCCCGCTACATTACCCTCCTCCGATGCACTTCTTAGTCACAGATGCATCCGATCAAGCTTGGGGAGCACAAATGAACAATGTAACGGTCTCGGGAACCTGGTCGCAGAGGGAACAAAGCCTGCACTGCAACCAGAAGGAAATGTTAGCGATATTATATGCTCTCCAAAGTCAGGTTCAGGTGCTGTATTGCAGTTCGGTTCTCATACAATGCGACAGCAAGTCAACTGTTGCTTACTTACGCAAGGAAGGAGGCACGAGATCAAGAGCGTTGATGGAAATAACGTACAAGATTTTCAATATCTTGGACCAGCACCAGATACACATGAGCATTCACTATATCCCAGGCAAATTCAACAGTCAGGCCGATCATCTGTCCCGTCATCGGTGTCTTCCAGAATGGCACCTCTTGCCAGCCTGTACAAACAAAGTATTTGCCAAGTGGGGGATTCCAATCGTAGACCTGTTTGCATCGGAGACGGCGCATGTAGTCTACAATTATGTGTCTCGAGATTTGAAGGATCAAAAGGCTTGTTTTCACGACGCCTTCAGTGCCCCGTGGAACTTTCCACTTGCATGGGTCTTTCCTCCACCTTTCCTTATGCCAAAAGTCTTGACTCACCTAAACCAGTCGACGGGAATATACTTATTGATAACACCTCGGTGGAAACAGGTGTTTTGGCGCGCAGACCTGAAGGCGCGAGCCTTAGCGCCACCG
This sequence comes from Colias philodice, assembly GCF_061535455.1. NCBI lineage: Eukaryota > Metazoa > Arthropoda > Insecta > Lepidoptera > Pieridae > Colias > Colias philodice. The sequence goes on along the minus strand of NC_143095.1, from coordinate 4,021,097 downwards.
TTGACTCTAACAGACCTACAGAAGTATCTAGTCGACACGTCGACAGGGCTTCCACCACCGCGAGTAGGGGAAATAATTTTGGAGGTTTGGAAATGTGGGGGTGGACCGAGGAAGTAGAAAATTGGACCACAGATCAAATATCGTTGCTTAAAGGCTCCTGGCGAAAATCCACAATTAAGACTTACGAGGCTGCTTGGAAACGTTGGGTTTCATGGTCTAATTCGAAACAGATTGATTCTAAAAATCCCACGGGGTCACAACTAGCCCAATTTCTATCAGATTTATGTTTGATTCACAAATTATCATATAATACGATTCTTTTACACAAATCGGTAGTCTCAACACTCTGTAACCCTGATTCATCCAGTCATTTAAGTTCGCACAGTCTAGTTAAACATATTTTAAAATCAATTTCACTTAGGGCTACAAAGCCCATCAGACCGCCAGTTTGGGACGTTAGTACACTCTTGAATTACCTAAAGAACTACGAAATAGACTTTAATAGTACATTTCAAATAGCGCGTCATACAGCTATTTTATTATTATTATGTTCAGGCAGGCGCATACATGATTTAACTCTTCTTACAATAGATGCTGATCACTATATTAGATCCCAGGATAGTGTAATATTCTGGCCACGTTTTGGTTCAAAAACAGACAGCTGTAATTATACTCAATCCGGTTGGAGAATATTTTTGAATAACGAAAATCATAAGCTTAATCCAATTTTTTGGATTGAACAGACTATAACAGCTTTGCAGGATAGACGCTCAGCTGCAAAAACAGATAATTTATTTATTACTACTCGGGGGCAAGCGAAACCTGCATCACGCACCGTGATAGCCGGCTGGGTAAAAACTTTGTTTAAGGAAGCGAAGATTATAGCTAGCCCAGGAAGCGTACGAGCCGCTGTTGCTTCAAAAAGTTGGCTGGACAATAATTCCCTGGAGGATATCTTAGCCAGAGGTAATTGGCGTTCGGCTAATACATTCCAAAAGTTTTATAGACGGGAAGTAATGAAAAATTCTAATTCTGAAAATATTACACAATTATTTGTTCCTATTAATTAAATAGCAGAGTATGTTTACCTTAAATTGTTTAAATGTTTATGTTATCCAATATGTTAATTAGTATACGGTCAAGTGTTGATTTCTTTTTCTTATGTTTATAACAAACATTCATGTGATTATTATATTAACCTACTTTGTTAAAATTATGAAATAAATTTATTTCTTTATTGAAATAGTTTTTTCATTGAATCACATTGGCGTTGGTATTTTTTATGTCTTCCCCTTTTTAGTGGCAACACCAGGCGATAACAAACACATCTCAATAATAAGCTTCCAGTGACGGTCTAGTGGTTTAATAGCGGCGTTTTACCTGAAATAAAACGCATATTAAACTACTTACCTCACTGGAAGCTTAGTTTTTACTCCTGCCTGGTGAAATAGAGCCAATGAGGTAAAATGGCGCGGTGCTCAAATCGTAAACACAAAAAAGGCGCGCGGCCGCCAGGTGTCGCCACTATAGATGTAAAATGGAGGGGAATATGGTACGAAACTGGTAGAAATCGACGGAAACGGAAGTGCCTTCTCAATAATAAGCTTCCAGTGAGGTAAGTAGTTTAATATGCGTTTTATTTCAGGTAAAACGCCGCTATTCTCTCCACTTGGGAGTTATTTCATGGAATATAATTTGTGATAATTTAGATTTATCTAATGTCTTATTTGAACTCTGATTTAATAATAATATCTAGTAAGTAGACCTTGTAACTACTACTATTTTTACACGCTTTTTATTAGCTTCACCTGTATGTTTGTTTGTAACCGACTTCTTCGGGCGCGATTTTGACCCACTTTAAACGGCCAGATTTCGTTCAAACTTTGTAGATATATTGAGGACCGATGACAATACACTAATTTGATAAAATTATTCCATTTTTCAATTTGCAAAAAGCGTGTTTTTTAGTTTTTTTTTTAACTATTATTTATTATAACTGGTATAACGTTTGTTTTCAAGTTCTTTAACAATCGTAGTATTTAAGGAACACTTTCCTGCTACTACTACTACTATAAATAAGTTCCAATCCCAAAACTTACCGAGAAGAAAATGCGCTCTACATAGAATCGAATAATTACAACCGCCAAATTAATTAGAGTTTGTGAAATGTATGCAGGAAAATATGTTCACTGCAAACAATAATATGCATACTATCGATTCGAATAATCTAATAACTCAAATAATATACGTACTGAACTTCTTCTACTAACTTTCGACTACTAACGTTGCGTTGTTAAACCTTTTTATTCCAAAAGCGTATAACCCTTATCTGACCATGTAGCTTTGAATTAAGAATTTCATATAAAAGAACAAAAGATTATAAATTAATGACAATACATTATATAATATCACATAAATACATTTCTCGTTTAATAGCATACGTGCTATTAAGGTGGATGTTCCGACCGTCCCTCCATACATTTTTGATGACGACTAAACACTTAACACAGACACTATTTCTTTAAAACTAATCATTTTATCACTTCTCTACAATGAAATGTGTCCGCGTTCGACCTTTTTAATCAATAACTTACATTATTTACTTAGAAAAACAACAGTGAAATACCGGCAAAATTTGACACTTCTACACGTATTATTATAGTACTCTTTGCTTCTACAGTAGAGTGCGTGACTTTTGCCAAGCGAAACACGACATAAAGCACGACATCTAGCGCGTCAATGTCTAAACGAATGGTGATGTTTAGACATTGACGCGCTAGATGTCATGCATTCGCGTTCGTTATCTTAAACATAATTCGCATAATTCTAATAAATCAAAGTTCTATGTGTAATAATTGAGTAATTTCATTTCCAATCGTTCAAAGAAAATAACAATAAAATAAAATAAAACTAATGACCTTAGAAACTATGTTTTTTTTTGTAAACAATTTATTACTCATTATTGTTCGTCCGTCGTAGGTCTGTAAACTGTATTGTACACTGAAGGTAAATGGTACTGTAGGTACTTTAGTTCGGCGTCGTCGTCGGCTTGATATAAAATTACATTCTTGATTTCATTGACACGCGCTATGATTTGCGCGCGGAATTTCTTGTGTTGTGAATTTATTTTTGTATGCTATGCATTTTAATTGATTCAAATTGCAATATTTCTCTAGTATGCATTTGAGACTATATTGTAAATTGTAATAATTGATCGTGGGTATAGTAATTAATTATTCTAATAACGCAATTAGTAATACATATATATGTATTTTCGGTGGGATTCAAAACAAAAAATTGGCCCGTGATTTTTATGAAATTTCACCACATTGCAAATCACATCAATCATAGTAACATACACATGTATGACGAAAGTGATTAGTATTGTGGCTAACATTGACTCATCAGTTCATCACTGAAACCAGTGATAAATCAGTACCTATATCATATTGTGTTTGAATATTTTTAAACAATGATATAAGTATACAATTATTATAAATCGATAAACTATCAAAGTAATCACAAACTTGCAAACATTGGTAAAATATGCTTTAGCGAATTTTCAGACAGACACACAATTTTATTACTTAGTTTGTTTTAGCAAAGTAGGTACCTACTCCGTTTACGTCACGCGTCGGCCGTCGCGTCGTCGAAAACGGTGCACCCAGAAACAAACATACCTAATTACCTAATTCAGTTACAATCCTTCTTTTGTTCCAATACGATTTTTTTTCCTGATAGCTAATAGCAAAACCATATGTTACTTTGTTTTCGTAAATATGTTTTTCACCTTCCTGGTTATTTTCACATAGTGAAATATAATAAAATAATAAATAGTGTATTAGATTTGTTATTGTATCTTGCATACGAATTATTCTTACTTGTTGGTTATGAAATGTTCAAATACCTATTGAAATAATTTACTGTTACAAATCAATAGTGTAATCAATCAGTAATAATAATCAATCAATCAATGTTATTAGTTTTGAGTGAATAGGCATGGATCAGAAATTCAGAATATTATATGCTGCTAACTACTCAAATACATACATAAGTTTAGACAAACACTATGGATACCTACGCGTAGGTACGCTCGCGAATGCAAATTCGGTGATTTACTAATTATTGATAATCATTGAATTCGTTTTGAAATAGCCTGTACTTTGTAATTTTTAGTGTTATAGACATTTATAAAATGTGGTGCTCATTTTTTTTTGTAATAAATTATCCCGCTACGCTATTGTATTTTCGTTGTTTTATTTCAAGGGTGGGTGTTCAACCCATACAATTTTGTCACGAGCCGCCTCTGGCCTCTGGGTGAAATCAACCAGGCAAATGATTTTTGTTCTAATTGTATTTTGGTAGTAGTTTGTTTAGAATATTTACATTACCATTGTTTAATTTTTATTTTGTACTAGCGGTCCGCCCCGGCTTCGCCCGTGGTACATATTTCGCAATAAAAGGTAGCCTATGTTCTTTCTGAGGGTCTAAAGATTATCTGTGCCAAATTTCATCAAAATCGGTCCAGTAGTTTATGAGCCTATTCATTACAATCAAACAAACAAACAAACAAACAAACAAAGTTTTCCTCTTTATAATATTAGTGTAGATGTAGATGTAGATTTGCAGTAAAATAAAAAGATGAAAAACTTCATTAGGTATATTGTACGACACCTCACTCTGAATCGCGCTAGCGAAATTTTTTCGTTACAGAGCACATATACAACTTTCGGACAATCTTCATTGAGGCCGGCCGGCAAATCGAGTATGTCGAGAAACTTTACTTATTCGATGGAGGTATTCTACCTTCCTTCCTCCACAGTTGAGGGACCCCGACGTGCATTGAATACGCAGCTTTCTGATACAAGTAGCTAAAATCAAAACCACAGATATGTCTGTAATCAAAACCATAATAATATTTTTATCTATTATTTTACTAAAAGTCGAGTGCATCGAAATCGTAAATATGTTTTTCACCTTCCTGGTTTTTATTCCATAGTAAATAGTGTTTTTGATTTGTTGTTGTATGAATAATTATTCTTACTTGTTGGTTATGAAATGTATATTGAAATAATTTACTTTTACAAATCATTAGTGATATTAGTTTTGAGTGAAAATGCTTGGATCAGCATGATATGCGAAAGTTTGTGAGGATGTGTATGTGTGTGTTTCACGCAAATACTACTGAACCGATTACAATGAAATTTAGCACACATATAGAACGTAACTTGGACACATTGAATAGGTTTTATCCCGGAAATCCCACGGGAACGGGAACTATACGGGTTTTTTTTTGAAAATGCGGGCAGAAAGCTAATCGTTCATAATATAAACCGTAGCAGGTGGCGTTTTGAAGTTTTGTCTACCCATACAGAAAAATGAAAACCACAGGAGATTGCCCAAGTGACTATGGCACTTGGTATCGCAATCAAACTTATTGTGTCAAGATGAAATATGATGTTAGTACTTTTAGATATGATTAAAGTTTTTATGTAAATAAGCCGCAGTTCGCGACAATAAAAATAAAACAATAGTTTTATTCAACACTTCAAAAAACTACTCGAGTTTAAACTAACGATGAACGTTAAGTTTTACATTTATTACATAGGTAATATTTTAACCCTTAATCGGCCATGACTTCAAACAAGTTTATTTTAATACATCAGTACGGGGTTATATCGAGATTAAACAGTAAATTATTAAAAAGTAAAATATTGGGTAGCTTAAAGGTTTTTTTGGCGGTGGGGTATTATTTCCCTATAACCATTAAAAGTTATGTTTTGTAGGAAATTATTTCCCTATATCCATGAACATACATGTGGGAAATAATCTCCCACTTTTGCCGCTTTTGCCCGCGTCTTTACTCGTCGATTTTAACACAGGGACAAAAAATAAAATTGCATCATTAAATTTATTATTTATTGAATATGTATGAATTTTTAAATTACTTTTTACTTTACTCAACTTTTTACTTTTTATACCTACTTGGTATCCTTACAGGATAAAAGGAAATATATTCCCACTTGAAGATTTCATGCACGGCTACATGGTATTAATTTCCCACAATTTTTTAAATTAGAAAAAATAACCCGAAGTAACAGCTTTCGTCCGTTATTTTGTTTATATTTGATAAATAACACGTTCTTCTTTACGAATTATAAACAATTGCATATTTACAGGAATTTTTCTGGGCGTAGATCCAAAAACTATCTTGAATTTCTGGAAAAAACGGTCGTTTTAATGAACTTTTTACTTCGATTGTCTACTGACATTCACAGTTGACGTTTAGAAAGAAGTGTTGCTAGAAAAAAATTAAAAGAACTATCTATCTTAAGGTGCGTTCCTTAAATTTTACCGTATCTTTAAAAATACAAAAAATAATAATTAATTTGTGGGCAATGCCGAGGTGGGAAAATAATATCCCCATGGCTTATTAAGGGTTAATTTACAAGACAAATGTGAAAAGTAAATCGTAATTTAAACATTATTTCAAAATAACATCGAACAATGCGTCGAACACATTCATTTGACATTTCAAATAGAAACTATGACATTTGACGTTTGCAAGAGAGATAGATATAGGTATGTGTCAAAACAAAACTTTTACTTTTATTTCTATTTATTCGGTATAATTACAACTTAATAGTGATAAATATGATCATTATAAATACAAATAGGAATTAACAATATCACGAACACGTGACACAACTAGTATTTTACCGATTCCATACGTAGTCATACATGTTTCAAAAGAAAAACTTTTACTATTATTTCAATTTATCCGGTTTAATTAAGACTTAATATTGATACATATTATGATCATTATAAATACAAATAGGAATTAACAATATAACGAATACGTGGCACAACTAAAATTTTACCGATACCACCCGTGGTCATTCTCCTTTGTGGGTCATTTGTAACAGGATGGCGGTTCTACAGCGAAAAAAGAAAAATGATGGTCAGAACGCTGATACCGGATACCTTAAGATACTGTAATATAAAATATTACTAGATTAGATAAAATATTATAGGTAGTATCTTCACCGTGTGTGACGCGCTTTACATTCACGCCATCTAGAGTTAAATCTTTATCATTTTTGTATACGGCTGTGTGTGTAAACGACCCTGTATGCAATGACAGATGTTAAAACGCGGTATTTTACCGAATTGGGTGGATTTTAAGGCAATGATATAACATATTTCAATAAAATATAATATTCAGTAACCGCCATTACTATTCCTAGGTTTGATGACTATTCCAATTACGCAAAAACTCAAATAAACTAGAAATGTAGAATTCAGCGCCATCTAGCGGGACATTGGCTGGGAACAGATCGTAGCAATCACCTTAAACAAGAAAGTTCTAAATTCGGTAAAAGAATAGACTAAATTCGGCAGTTAGAAGTTTGGATACCTATTACATATTACGATACTACAATGCGCTAATCACCATACTAAAGAGTTGGTCCAGGAGGTAAGTTCTACAAAAGGTTGGTTCAGTTGGAAATTCCCGGAACATAATTGCGTTCGCAATTAAGTGGCTATTTTCACTATCAGATTTAACCTACCCAATACTGTGCAATTTGTGAATCATTGCAGATTTCGTTATAGGAAAGGCCAATTACATTGCAAGTCGATATTGTTTTTTTTTGTATAATTAGTACAATTAGCTCTTAAAATTGCACATTTTTTAGGATAGGTACTTATTTGTATAAATGAATGTTTCTTCGATTCTATAGAGAACATACAGACGTGTTCTTTATAGAATCGTTAATAATGATGAAAGTGTTGTGCATGTCTACGAAGGTTTCTCGATACGCCTATTCTTCGACCGTCCACCACAGACGAAGCCACTGCTGTACAGCTTTAATATATTTTTAGGTATTTATGGTAGTGCATTATAAAAAAAAACAATTTCTTACTCGTACTTAATATAAATACATATTAAGATACGAGCTACACATATTATGTACATACAAAATATGTATCGAGTTTATTAGTTACATAAACAAACCGTTGAATGATGAAATACTATGGTAAACATGCATAGATGTAATAAACAGCAGACGCCGGGAAACCACCAACTTCATTACAGAATATTTTATCGGTAGATTATTGAAACCTCTCCCGAACCATCGCACATACATTGAATATTTATTCATTTTTATGCTTTTATATTATATAGAGTGGAGCAATCATGGGCGGGAAAATTTGATGTGCGTATTTTTAATAAAACCGTAAGTTTTTGATGTAAATTAAATTAAGCCTATTTAATGTTATATTACATAACAATTTAAATAACAACCATTTTTATTATATCTAGATCATAATAAATACCTTAATATAATAAAATAATTAGCATTTTATCGTAGCCACTGTTTTCTTAGCAAAGTCAAACTGCACGTCCTAAAATTCATTAACAAGATAAATGGCTTTAAGACATTTATAAACTATTACCACTTTCTTGTTTCTATAGAAACTTATTTTAAACGCACCAACGTAACAATATTCAGTACCAAGTAAACGTAATATTCCAAAAGTATATAAATCTCTTGCATGTTATATACCCGATGCATGTTGGCTCGACTTTTCCAAAGCAATCTGACGTGATAAACAATTAAAGACTTTTTAACGGATTTTAAACGCGATTTATTCATTATATTATTTTCCCGACGTTTCGAACACTTAACAGCGAGCGTGGTCACGGGGAGACTGTCTCGGGGAGAGTCTCCCCGTGACCACCGTCCGTTAAAAAGTCTTTAATTTCTAACGGCGGAGGCACACGATGCGTTGCGGCGGCGGTGCGGCGCCGGAGCGGTGTCGCTGCGTCGTCTTACATACAAATATCTGTGGCATGTCACACGATGCGCTCCGGCGCCGCACCGGACTTGCAACCACCGAGACGAGGCGGGGAGGGGTGAATGCGGTGCGACGTCGGAGCGGCACCGCTCAGTTGTTTTGCATCACAAGGAAGGACACGCTGTGCAACGCTGCTACGACGCCGCTGCGACAGAACAACGTTACGGCGCCGCACCGCTCGTGTGCCCACTGACACGGTGAAATCTTTGCGGTGCGGCGCCGCAACGCATCGTGTGCCCGCGCCGTAAATGTATAATACTCGCGTAAAATCAAACACTAGAAAATACTGTGATAAACAATTTGATTTCTCAAATTCCAATGACAGCTCCAAATGTTGATACAGGAATTCTCAGGAATGCTCATGACGCTAATATTTGCATAGCGAATGCGATTCTACATGCAGTTAAAGCCTTTGCGTACACTTTGAAATCTGCACCTGTAATAATATAGTAAGGGGATGTGATTTAGCTTTGAGGTTCTGCATTTATAGTCAATCTGCTGTTTGTTTGCGTTTGCGTTGGTTTGACATTATGCATTATTCAGGGAGAAAATACGTATATCTCTGCGCATTCAAGTAATACTAGATTAGCGAGAATATTATAGTTTTATAGTTGCTTCAAAGCCAACAACACAAACGCATTTACACCTTGGCCACGGACACCGGCGGCGCGACCGACGGCGCGACGGGCGGCGCGGCAATTCGCGCGGCGCGGTAAGCACGCCACGGGCAGTTGCGTTCGCCGCCGCGACCAGTGTAGACGAGGAGTCGAGATGGCTTTATCAAAGTTAGCTCGACGTTGTTTGGAGAGTAGCAGCTTTTTTGCTCAAGATTTAATGTTTGGAAGATATAGTGGAGTACACGAATTAAATAGAAATCGTGTTACAGACGGAGAATTCCACCAAAAATATGAAAAATATAGGCATGATGAAAAATTATGTTGCGGGTGGCTAGACTTCCAAATAGCTGGTCTAGCTAGAATTTCTGCAATAAAAGCTTCCGTCTCCATTTTCGCGAAAAAAAAACAAACTATTTTAAATTAAGTTCGCTCCGGGAGTAGTCGCCGCGTCTGCCGCTCGACTCCGTGGCCTGCGCCGTAATAACTCATACATTTGTTTCGATCGCTAGTCGTGCCGCGCGATTCGCTCGGGGAAATTCGCCGGTCGTCTCGCTGGTCGCCGCTGCGCGTGGCATGCCCAGTACATTTCCATACATTTGATTCATTCGCAAGACGCGCCGCCAGTCGCGCCGCGCGAATTTTCGCTATAGCGAATTGTCCGTGGCCAGCACGTTAGAAATTAAAGATTTTAACAGATTTTAAACGCGATTTATTAACTATGTTATGTTATTATACCGACGTTTCGCACTTTGCAGCGAGCGTGGTCACGGTTAATTTATTATTCTCGCGTAAAATCAAACACTACATCATAAAATATTGATGACACTATCAAGTAATAAAGAACAGTGAGTATTATATTATAATGGTGAAAGGTAAAAACAAGCAGTGTTTACGATCGTAAAAACAAACCATTTAGCAAGATTGAAAAGTAGTATCCAGGCTTTAAATAGGTCAGAACCGTGGAAGTTCTATATTCTAAGAATATTGGAATTAAGTGAAAGTAGTTTGAAACTACTTTCTATGAGTAGTTTGTTTAATATAGATTAATTGGGTCATAAACGGAGAAGATTAAGTTGTTACCTACTTTACTAGCAAATGTTAAGCCCTTTGCAGGAGACTGTGTCTGTGTTTTTTCAAATTATTTTTTTAAAGGTTATTTTTCAGCAATGCTTATTCTTAAACGGTCAAATATACGGTCGCAGAACAATGTCCTTTGATTGTACATTCATAACTAATTTCTTAAACTATAAATTGAAGGTTAGAGAATTTTAACTCTTAATAATAAATGAGTTATTGTTACAGTATACCAATATTGTTTAAATTTGAAACGGGGTGTTTTGAATGCCCCTGGGATCTAGGGAAAGGGATGAGCCCTTATGGACTTTCTCAATTATAACTAGTTGCTCAAACTATGCTGGAATATTTATTTATTTATGAGTAGTTTTAAAAGTAAATTTAATTAAAGAAATGTCTTTTCATTTAAGCTAATATTTTTTTATAATATGTTCAACTGTATTATAATATGTAGGGTATTGTATTTGCTTTGTTGTTTTTTTGTTCAAATATTATGGTCATTGCAATAGTTATGTAAAAAAACTTCAACTTTACATGACGAAATATATACAGTTGATTTCACAAGAGTCTATAATAGTACAACAAAAAATAATATTATACCGATTTGTAGATTGTTTTCATTATACAGACTTTACAATGAGTTTTATCTATAAAATATTGTATTCTATATAAATATGTACAATGTAGGTTGATTACATAAAAGAGTATGGATAAATTCAATAGACTTATTTTTATTTGTATTTTCAAGTTCTAGGAAATGTTTGCATAATACGTCAAATATTTTAAACATAAAAGTAATAAATAAAAGGTTTGTCAATCATTTACTTTTAATATACAGGGTGTACCAAAAAGTAGTGATGAACGGAAGCTGAGAGGTAGAGGACCTAGAGGGCTATCCGAATCACCCCCATGTATGTTATGCGATTTTTCGTATTTTCGGAGTTATGACGATTTTTTCAATTTTTCACCTATCGCCGAGTACGATGATATTTTCACTCATGCTGACGTCAATGATTGCGGAAGATGCTTGATTTTTTTTGTGTGCTAAGCTGAAAGATAGGCCAATTCAGTATGGTAACATTTACTATCGTTAGATCTTTGAATGGAATAAAAAAAAGAATTAAATGGCAAGAAAGATAAAATTACCCAGTATGTTCACCACTTCAAGGCCCCGTAAAAAAATAAAATCACATAAAAAAAGTTTTCCGTTTGACTTTTAAAAACTTGCTCTATCTGTCAGATAGCTACCCTGGAAATTTCATTTTATTATTCAGAAGGCTTCAATCGAAAAATTTAAATCTAAATGTGGTAAGTGCAAAAATTGAATTAACATGAGGATCATTATAACCAATAAATAGGTGTTTAATTACCAGAAATTTTTAAAATAACCCCGCTGTTGCTCAATGCAAGTGCGACATCACCGTAAAAAGTTGTCTTTTAAATGTCTGAATGCCCTTTTATCATTTTTAATGGTTTCTTCTGCTACTATGAATTTCCGGGTTATTTCGTCCAAATTGTGGCAGTCTCTCGTCTTTATAGTATCCCCACGGATAAAAATCAATAGGGTTTATGTCCGGGGACCGTGCAGGCCAGGCTAAAGGGCAAAGATACCCTGAAAGATGGATTGGTCGTTGCAGCCTGCGCATGCGCCGGTGAAGCCTGCCTTAAAGCCTGGCCTCCACGGTCCCTCGACCTAAACCCCATTGATTTGTTTCAATGGGAATATTAAAAAGACCTCGGCTACTTGAGAGAATGCCACAATTTGGACGAAATAACCCGGAAATTCATAGTAGTAGAAGAAACCATTAAAAATGATAAAAGGGCATTCAGACATTTAAAAGACAAGTTTTTACGGTGATGTCGCACTTGCATTGAGCAACAGCGGGGTTATTTTAAAAATTTCTGGTAATTAAACACCTATTTATTGGTTTTAATGATCATCATGTTAATTCAATTTTTGCACTTACCACATTTAGATTTAAATTTTTCGATTGAAGCCTTCTGAATAATAAAATGAAATTTCCAGGGTAGCTATCTGACAGATAGAGCAAGTTTTTAAAAGTCAAACGGAAAACTTTTTTTATGTGATTTTATTTTTTTACGGGCCCTTGAAGTGGTGAACATACTGGGTAATTTTATCTTTCTTGCCATTTAATTCTTTTTTTTATTCCATTCAAAGATCTAACGATAGTAAATGTTACCATACTGAATTGGCCTATCTTTCAGCTTAGCACACAAAAAAAATCAAGCATCTTCCGCAATCATTGACGTCAGCATGAGTGAAAATATCATCGTACTCGGCGATAGGTGAAAAATTGAAAAAATCGTCATAACTCCGAAAATACGAAAAATCGCATAACATACATGGGGGTGATTCGGATAGCCCTCTAGGTCTTCTACCTCTCAGCTTCCGTTCATCACTACTTTTTGGTACACCCTGTATAACAAAAATATGTTTTTTTTTAATGTTTCATAACAAATGAAAAAATATAAATTCTATTACCATTCGCCAATATTAATGAACATGAAAATGTTACGATACCTTTTAGATAGGGCATGCACCCGGGTTTACCCGGTTCCGAAAAACCCGGGTAAACCCGGGTTTTTTGATGATCTTGAGAACCGGGTCTGAATAGTATGAAACCCGGTTCTCCCGGTTCCGACCAAAATATTAAAATATAAAGTATTATTTATATTTTGCTGCAATAATTTAACAAATTTATTCTATCTGGCAACGTCAAACTCACGTGCATCGCGAATTTTCGTGCCACGCCTCAAGCGTGGCTCTGATTGGTTGATTGGAACCTTAGATGCTATGAGTTTCCTACGGTTGTATTACCAAAAAAAAATTAGGCTTCGAAAATGACAAAAATTAGGCTACTGAAATATTTAAACTAGATTTGTCGTGAATTTGAAAAGCTGTTGATTTAACTGTTTTATATAATGATCCAGTCATGTTTTGTTTTTGGTATCAGGCTGAAATTTATATCGAATACTCAAGTCTTCGGTCCCTTGATGCTCAAAGATGCTCAAAGTCAAACTCACAAGCCAACGCATCAAAAGATACAGCCGTAAATGCTGAAAATTTTCGCAAATTTCGACATTCGCATGGGACTCAAAACCTACAGGGTACTTCTCATGAACACAGAGCCTTTAAATTTGGTAAAGGTAACGTCTTATAACACAGATAAAGAAAAAAATTGCTAAAAACATAAATTTTAAAGTTACAACATTATAAAAAATAGGTTTGTTCGGAGCCCTCGGAGCGCGAATCCGACTCGCACTTGGCCGGTTTTTTGCTTTACAGTTCGCAGTTAATGAATAAGGTTTAAGTTTATATGTGATATTATGATAATAGGGTACTTTTATAAAACTGATAAATAAAGAGAAGTATTGAAATTTTGTTTCTTTATTAATGTAATAAAATAAGGCATGCCGCGTAAAATAAAAGGCCCATCAGGTACTTTTACAGTAATTACTTTTGTTTAATTTCGTATTTTTTTCCGAGGTATTATAAAAGAACCGGGTAACCCGGTTCTACCCGGTTCTGAGCTCGATTTGGAACCGGGTTTCAGAAACTTGGAACCGGACTCGGTTCTGCATGCCCTACTTTTAGATAGCCGATATCACGTCATATTATATATTATTATGTAGTAGCATCAAGTCAAAGCTTCCATACCAGGTCGTGACAGAGTAAATTAATACCATGTTGTAATTAATCTATAATTGATTCATGTACATAACAATTAATTCCTAATTGACCATCATTTGCAGCTATATCCGGGAATACTAGTAAACTAATCGTTAAATCACAGATCTCAATTAGATCTTTGAAAACGATCTAAATATTAATTCATTTAAATTTTACGAATTATCAGTACTTATTACAATTTCATTTTCAAGTGCTATCAAAAATATTTGCTTTGTCTATAGTTTAAACAAACATTTGTATATCATCAATACAATTAAAAATGTGTTGCGGTAGTAATTCTATTACGATTAATAAAATTCAAAACGTACTGAAAATTTTAATATTTTATATGCATTCCAGATTTATGCATGTAATATTTTGTTTTACATTTTATCTTCGACTTTTCCCAAATCATTCAGTGTCATCTTTTTGTCACTACGGATTTCCATTTGGTTGTCAACAAAAAATGGATCGAATCCAATACTCGGTGATTCGACGACAAAAAAAGTTCACAATTTTACACATATTTCTTTATTTTGTGTTCGTTACTGAAAGCCAACAATGGAGATACGATTATTACCTTTGTTATCAAATTTTATGTGTAATTAAGATTGAGAGATTATCTTTCTACAAACGTCTTTCAGTTAATTGGATATTTAATCTTGTTACAGTATTTTCACTTACAATTTTATTTTCAGTTATTTAACACATGAAATCAATATTTTAGAGAACGTGGGTCTATTATTTTTTTAGCTCTTAGGCCGGCTACTCACGTACCTACCTCAGGGGCAATATTGGAACAATCTCAGTTGTACGGCGGTTGGAGCAATTTCAGCTTTTCTCTAAATTGCCCCTGCTTGCCTATACACATCACAATTGAGAAGCCAATTAAGGGTGTAATTCCAATATTACCCCCGCTACAGGTATGTGAGTAGCCGGCTTTATTTTATCTCAAATAGTAATCATTGGTAATTATTAAACTAATAACTAATAGGCGTTGTTAACATAATTATTATTGTGACAGGCAACCACAGATTATCAATTTATTAATCGTAGCCTGACAGTTGACACCGTAACACGATTCGCATGGTTTACTCCTGTGATTTATTATGCCATATCATAGTATAATTAGTAAGTATAGATACTTGACTCTAGAACTACTTTGCTTAAGAAAAGTGGGTCCATTATTAGAAATGTTACTAGCTAGTTACTAGCTTTTAAAGTGGGATAATAATGCGTTCAATAGGAGATCGGGGTCCCTGCTAAAACTGCTTTGGGTTTGGCCACCGAGGAGGTTTTAGTAGGTAAAAATCCCACATTCTCTGCTTTTTCCTCCTCGTTAACAAAAACGACTTTGAAGTTAATACTTATGACCCAAGCTTATGACTTAAAAAGCTTAATTTAGTCTAACCAAGCCTTTACCTTTACTTTATTAAAATTTATACGAATTCAAGGAAACATTTATATGTTTGATAGCAACAATTTCCTCGGCATATTTTTAAACAGAAGCAGTAGGTACTACTTTAAGGTATGTATCTAAAGTTTTTGTGCATTGACGTTGACTGAAGCTTAATTGACTTGTGTACGCTAAGCCTTTCCGTATTCAGAGATAGGTATGTTATTTTTTATGTTAAGTGTGCATAATTATGTTATGATGTTAAGACGGTGCCGACTTCCTTATTACAACTGACAACTATAATTTAAAAAAATGTGTGCGTGTACTAGTGTACACACGTAAGAAGTGAAACTTCGTTATGACCTTATTTTTCAAAAAATAATTTACTATATGCAACTTTACAGAAATACGTCGAATCACGCGTGGTAGGGATAAGAAAAATGTCACTGTTTCACTAAATTTTTTTCAAACCCCGATAAAGAAGTTTCACTTCAAAAACATATAATTTGAAGACCAAAGTTCCCACAAATTATATTATTTGTATGTTACCTACTCGAAAAATATTTTAATATGACTAATTATTATATATTTTTTTTCTCAAATAAGCATCAGCACAGATAATGCTTCAGGTAGTCATAAAACCTCCTTTATGTATAAAGAAACCGTGTTCAGTAATTTTTGCTTGATCATTTATTTACAGTGACGGCATAAAGGGTTTTCACAAAGAAATCATCCCGCTCAGCTTGCATAATCGTTGCTAACTTAATTAACTAGACCTTTGAACCGCCGCCATTAATTTATAAGTTTTAATGATGCAATGAATGTTTAATTAAGATTTATATACGTGAATGAACTTTCATAAATGTAATTAGATACTATTATTATTTAATCTTCCATTAAAGATATTTGGTTTATTTTTATTGTATAGGTGTGTTATAAAAAAAAGTGTGGTTAGGTTCTTTGAAGGCTTAAAAAGTTAATAATGTATAAAAAAACAAAGAAGCCGTGAGGCCGATTTTGACTTCAAATTCCTTTTAATTGCCTCCAAATTATATCGTGAAAATTTTTGTAAAGACTTTTCCGCCCTGTGAATAACTTGTATAGACAATAAATAATTATGTATGTATTATATAAACCTCCCAAAAACATTTTGATGTAAATATTGCCAAGACTTAAGATTTTTCATACGGCTTGCACTCTGAACATTTTATAAATTCTTATGTAGAGCCAAGCTTTTAACTCTTGGTGTGGTAACTCTACAAGCTCAAACTAAAAAAAGCTTTACACCTTAAAATATGGAACTTGGCTTTCTTTACTACGAGGAACATTGTAATAAACGAGTAAATTTTTCACCTTACGTCAAACAAGGGTCACATAACGGCGAAGTGAAAATTTTTAACAGAGGTGTAGAGTTTTTAACCTACAATTATAATTTAAAATGTAAAGGAAACGGAATATTGCAACTGAATACGTTACGTTTACCATAATTTGATATTTTTTACTTATTATTACATATTGAAGTAAAAATAGATAGAGTCAGGTACTATAGTAATAAATTGAATGTGCAAAATCACTGAAAAAAAACTGATCTGCAAAACCTGTTCTTTCAAACGATCCTTAATTTTTTTTATCATGTATCGTTATATTTGTAATTATGTATATTAGAGCACCATCTAATTATAATATGACTACGATATTATTTTCCTCAACCGAACCACGTCCACACTGACCGAGCAGCAATTGCTTTGATTGCTCCGCTAGGATGCTTGCTCTGTTGCCTTTTCTTAAGTCAGAAGAAATGGTTTAAGGAAATAAAACAACAGAATGACGTCAAATATTATCCAGTAATATTTTTTTTAATTTAGTATCACAGTTTCGAAACTTTACAATTTTACATAACAACGATTAATATTTACATCAAGATATTGATTAAAACTATGAATTATATAATTAATTTAAAATAAAACAAACCCTTTAAAACACGGATTAAATAAGATGTGTGTAAAGAGCTTGCACGTGGTTCGTTACACTTACAAAATAATTGTTGCCTAACCAAATAGTATCCATTTTTTATAATTTACATGTTTAATTTACAGTTAGAATGTTTTGCGAAGTTGCACAATGTTAAAAAAACAATGAAAAGGATATGGGTGAACTCTCAATGGAATAATTATCAATAAATATTACAAACAATACCCAATTTATTTCATGCCTTTATAAACATTTATTTCGTCCACCTTCCCGATGCCGAGCAAACGGGGAACAAGGGACTTTTGATCATATATTTTTTTCATCTTCGTTTGGTACCTAATGATTAACTAAATGTAAATGCAATTGAATAGGTGATTTAATGTAGTGGAATGAAGTTCTAAATATATCAAATATCTCATGTTATTTCTGGTACCAAACCAATTGTGTCGTTTATTAACAGAAGCAATAATTACACAGCAGTTCATGAAATCTTATCGTCCATACCATAATTCGGGAAACTTGTTCATCTTTACAGCACTTATGACTATTTTATAAAATTAAAAACACATTTTTATGATTAATACTAACTTGTAAATAGCCACAAATTCCGTATCAAACACGTACTAAACATGACAGAAATTTAAATGTTCATACATTGATAAGTATTTATAGTTTATTTAGTAGTCTTGGTGCCTTGAAAGCGGGTTCCCGTTTAGGTAACCTGTGATCAGTCCTTTCGATGCTCAATATCGCAGACTGTGAACTGCTATCTGTGAAGCGAAATAACTGCTTGGATTATCATTGACAAATTATTTAAAGAACTGTTTATGGACCCTCTTCACAATGGGCAGCGTTGGGCGAGTAGAGGCAATCACGATATTAGTTTAGAGGGCCTAAATGTCTATGAACACCAGTCATTGTAGGTGTTTATTCATAATCACCGTAATAGCGACCAACATTGGCGATCATTTGTTGGGCCAACGCTGTCCATTGTGAAGAGGACCATAAAATATTATGTAGAATTCTAAAACGAAAATTTTAACGTCGACTTTAAAACATTAATTGCTATCCACCCACACGTCAAGCCATCTGAAATAGAATTGTGAATTTGAACAATTTACGACATACTAAAAATGTTACAGTTACTTTTCTCCAAGTTAAGCTCTTTATAATTAAACCCGAAATAAATTCTAATTTAAAAACTTCCTATCAAATATAGCTCTACCGCAAGCTGCCGAATCTTTTTAGCCTCTCTCTCTTTAATCGATACTTTAAAATATAAGTAGCTATTTTAATATAAATAGCTACAAAACTTGTTTAGCTGTTATAAATATACCCACTCAATTTGCGAGTAACATTTCATTCGTGTTATGAAAAACCCACGGGAAACTACGTTATACCTCCCTGACACGTCTAATCAAGTTGGTTAATTAACGCTTCTAGTTACTATCTTAAATGGATAGCATTAAATAAACAGATTGTAGATAGGATTTCTCAAGCATTTCTTCCGCTGCATCGTATTATAATAATTTTAAATAAATTCCCGACTTGTAGCGATAAAATTGCTCGATTCTTTTAATACTTTTTGATAGCTGCTTGATTTCTTGATTGAATCGCGGAATAATAATTATTACGATTTAAAAAATAAACGCATCTTCAATAATTGAAGATGCGTTTATTTTCGTTCGTTCGTTATATCGTTTATTTTTATTAACTCTGTGTTGTAATCCAACCAAACTGTGTGCACTGAAGCAAAAGCAAAACTAATATTTACAAATCGACAAAAACTTTTCAACGAACAATTATTTCGAATGTTTCTATGAAGCTCTAAATGGTTTTTGTATCGCAGAGTATCATAGAATACGCTATACAGTATGCAAATCACGCGGTGGGCTTTATTTGGTGTGAGTTAGAATCGGAACGTATTGTGGTTTTAATCCTGTTATTCCAGCAGCCCTATGCAATGTTTTTCTCTTTAGCGCATTTTCCGATGTTTATTTTCATTATTTTTGTTGTTTATCTTATATATAAAATTCTCGTGTCACAATGTTAGTCTGCATACTCCTCCGAAACGGGTGGACCGATTCTCATGAAATTTTCTGTGCATATCGGGTAAGTCTGAGAATCGGCCAACATCTATTTTTCATATGTACCACGGGCGAAGCCGGGGCGGACCGCTAGTTTTTATATAAATTGGTAAAGGAAGGATAAAAGTATAGCTACAAGCAATATGTTGTATATGTAGGTACGTTTAAAAAGTGCAGTTTAAATAACTGGGTATATTACACATTTAGGGTAGGAATTCTTTTTATTTTAAATTTAGTGTGGCTTTGCCGATAGCAGAAGCAAGGATTCAATGAGGTCTAATCAATATCAATGTGCCGCTTTTCTTGAAAATTTATCAATTCAACCACCACACAAAGTAAAACCATGTAAAACTCTTGTCTCAGACTACTTAAGAAAATACCCCAAGAGACCAAGGTTGATAAAGTATAACATTAACAATCTTACCTAGGATACATAATGTGCAATTCGGGTTGTACAGGAACATGTGTGTGGTGCGCGTGTGTGTGTGGCGACATGGCGGCCGCGTTGATCGCACGGATGCGTGCGCGCAGCCGTTCGTACTGCTCGGGTTGGTACTGAGCTGCTACTGTGACTGCGCCTCCAGAATACTATATCAAAACAAAAATGTACCTTTATCATTGTGAATGTACCTTTTAAGTACTTACAAGACTTCAATATGTGGGGACACGTCATGTATAAAGTGCACACGCTGTATTTGCATAATATTCTGTCAGTTATCATTTAGGGCCGATTTTTCAATGCTTGGATAAAACTTATCCGTCCAATAAATTATTACACGATAATATTAAAATGTCACGTAAACTGTCAAATATGGGCAATTAGAATACGTATTTAAAATGGTAGATTTATACATTATTCGACGAATAAGTTTTATCCAAGCATTGAAAAATCGGCCCTTAATGTAATAAATTCAGTTGACTGGTGACATTCATGTGTTAGTTAAACATTTCCTCATAGTACACACACTTACAAAAACATGGAAAAAAGCTAATTTATTCACTGATTATTTAATTTCAACTTAATTTATTTATATGTGCGTTGAAATAAATAGTGTCATTATATTCAGTATCAAATAATTTCTAAGCCAATTAGGCGTTAATTTACTTTTTATACAATCAATTCCATTCACGCCTACACCTACATATCGATCTATGCACTTACTTTTAGCGCAGCAGCCGCCTGTTCATGAGTAGCTCTAGTCAGATCATGTCCATCCACGCTCAAGATCCTATCTCCTCTATGTAACATGCCATACGCCGCTCCACCAACTGCTATGCCAGATACGAATACTCCATACGCGTCACCCTCGCTACCGTCTTCAGCGTCGCCCAAACCTCCGACAATGTCCATTCCTAGTCGGGAACCAGTTCTGACTAAACGCACCATACGTACACATCTGAAAGCATTGCTTGTTGAATTTGACCAGGTTAAGCTATGACAGTCAATAAACTATCAATTATATTATATAATCAGGACGGGGAGGCATCTTACTGATTGCAAGTAGTTACTGTATTTTTAATTTGTCTGTACTAGTGCATTGGAAATATTTGGCAATGAGCAGGAGATCATTATACAATTAAATTAAAAAATTGTTATATAAAATTATTAACTGTTGATGTAGATGACATTTTAAATAATAATAAAATGAATATTTACGCTACTGGATCTTATAACAATAGTCAATTCAAACAACACTAACCTGGGTATTTTACTAGGATCCTCTTCAGAGAGTTCATGGAGCGTGGAACATGACGTGGCTTGTGTTCGAGCTATCAATAAAACATTAGTATTTTTATTTAAAATTTAAACGATTCCTATAAAACTGCACATGAAAATAAAAATATTAACGCGACTTAATAAACTTAAATATTAGCGACTTAACAGCCATGGGAATTTGATTTGCGTACAGGATATACGGTAATATTTTGGTTTTAATTTCTTGTAATACTATCAGATTACGGTGGAAAAATCTGATACAGCGGAAAAAAAGAGAAACTAAATATATTTTTATTTCACAGCAAAAAATACTTCACTCGACTCGACTGGGATGGATCTGCAGTACTAATCAATATACCGAGACAGTGATGAGAGTTAATAAATATTTATATGGGAGTTGATCATTGGAACGAATCGGATTACAACGACCGGAGTGCTTACCGCAGCTACACAGGAAATCGGCAAAGTGGTTATATATTTACATAATGCTACCGCGTACGTTATAATCACAGCCTATCTCTTATATATGTGAATGTGTGTTGTGCTTAAAAGTACCTACATAAAAATTATATTGCACATTTCACATAGGATACCGTAATGGACTTTTCATATTGTCTAGCCTTCTTTTATTGTACATAAACTGTCAGTAATAGCATCTTTTTATGGTATTTTGTATTACATTCAACAGTAAAGTTGTACCAAATTGTAGGGGTTTGATATACAATTAAACGTAGAAACACAAAACAATCGGAATTTCAAGGAAATTAACAATCAAAACGAGCTAACGATCTCTGTATGTATCTTAAAACAGAAAGCAAATAAAACAGTTTGCTTTTTGTAATTAGCGCGATCGTCTACAAGTTCTTTAAAGGGCTTTATTCAATTTGCGTTCAAGTTTCTTATAAAGTGGTATATGGGGTGTGCTTACTGGAGTAGAGTGGAGCGGTTCTTGCGACCGGTGGGATAGAAGCCGCGGGTAAAACCACGAGAGTCACGTGGTCTCCAGTGCTTCGTAATGCCGCTACTGCTTTCGCGTGAGTTGCGCCGATTAGTGAAGTCTCTATCCCCTATGGATAATAGACAATTAATGTTTATGCTTACTTACTATTTGTTTTATCCAGATACAACATTTAGCAATATAGCAGTGTTTTCATATTTAATTCATTCAAAACTTAATTCAATAAAAACTCATAAATCGTCGTAACAGCAGACTAAGCACACATTTATCTACACAACCAAACTATCCAAATAAACCAGCACTAAACTTACGTCTTCATCTCTCACAGCCAATATCTTATCGCCCAGTTTGAGCCTGCCATCGTGATGAGCAGCGCCTCCAACCGCTATATGCGATATAAACACGCCTCCGCCGCCCGCCGCGTCGTCCGCCCCGCCAGCGATGCCTAGCCCCAAACCGCGGACGCCTCTCCACAGTGTCACCACCCTTGGTCGCCGGGCCCTCCGCACTCGCTGCCACATAAATAATCTTTGAACGCGTCTATTTTAATAATTTTCAGCGGTAATTAGGTTCATAGGTCATTCTTTGAGTGTAAAGGGAATTTAAATATCGTATTAATGTAAAATTTAAGACGTTTTCTTTTTTTTTAATTCTGTCAGAATGATTTAATGTTAATGATACAATATTGCCTAAGAAAGGCAAGTTTCTCTTAAAATTTGCGAATATACTATATGATAATCAGATGATCTAGAGACTAGAATTCGAATTCTACACAACACAATTTTAATAAAGTACCTAGACTATTATAAGTTCTTCAATAAAAAACAGCAACGCAGTAAACAGCAAACATCGCAAACACCACGCTTGACAAAGTAATCTGACAGTTCATACAATGGCGTCATTCCGTTCGTTTTTCCAGTATGTACCTATTACGGGAGTAAAGAGAGCCACTTACGTACAGATACTTACCAGTTTCACAATGTTTCCTGCATTTTGTAGGGCGTCTACCGCTGCCGAGTGCGGCGCATTCTCAACCGAGACATCGTTAACCTATGAATAAGTAAAACCACTAGAATAAAGAAGATTGTATCTCATGCGGCTTTGTGCATTATTCCGTTTTATGTTGGCATTTGGCAGTCACATATACTTGATTATACTATGTGATATTACTTTTACTGGAGAAGTAGAAATTAAAATTGGAAATTAATTATATTTAAGTTGTAGCCATCATTAGATGAATAAGTATTAAAATAAAATTCATAAATTCGGGAAATTTTTAGTTGGTAACTTATGTTATGAAAGATTATGTTTGTATAGAAACTAAACTGTTTACTTTCTTATGTGTGCACACATTATGTATTATATAAAAGAAATACAATGAAAAACGGTAGTTGTATTTTTATACAGAATATTATAATGATAATAGAGGCGATCCTCTGAACTCTCTAGCTCTAACAAATAATAACTTCAGCAACGATTTATATAAATAATATATTTCGAGTGAATATTTTAAACTTAGTGTTTATTTTAAACGAACATAGTGTTCCAACAATAATTCACGAAAATATAATAGAATAAATGTTATAATAGAAAAGATAATATGTTGTGAATTTAATTGAAAAGAAAAATATGAGGATTTTCAGTAATATTTTAGACTTCTAATTTGGCATTGAAAATAGAAAAAAAAATTCAACCCATATAATATTATTCCAATGATTGAACCTTGTTTAAACCTAATACCCAGTTTTTAATATATAGATAAGCGCATACAGGGATACAAACAGCGACAACGATTTTGTTTTATGCAATGATTTAAATTTTATAGAATGTTATATTTTGGTTGAATAACTATTTAAATGGTCATTGGTTTAAATATATAATGTTTTTAATTGGTACAGTGTCTATGTAAAATTTATAAAACGGTAATATTATCAAATATAAGTTGAAATAAAAACATCTTTAAAAATTTATTTCCATCGCTTTTGGAATTCATATTTTACCATCCTTTACAAAAATCAATGCGGCATGAAACTAACCCACACATTGGTTTAAACGACATTACAATTAGTCGTATTTCACGTGGATACATTAATATAACGAGGCAAATATATCATTAGGAGTTAGAATACCTAGGAACTCTCATTTAATTGTATAGGCTTCAAATCAAAACTCAACATTCAGTTGTATTTGATCAAAACCAAACAAACATTAATAATTATAATTGGCTCGCTATAATATTGGGCTTTCTCTTTACGATTTCAATTTTGGCTTTCAGTCTTGTTTCTAAATTCTACAGTTTCGCTGAATAAACATAAGGATATAATGGAGCCTCTTTTCATTAATATGCGATCCCTTTACTCGTAGTAAATTCAAAGTGCTTTAAACACTTAAAATATTTATGTATCTTATTACAGGAACACGGAAATTATAAATTAGTGTAACCTAAAGGAGTTTATAACGAGATGTTGCAGCTACGGAAGTCGGTAACAATGTCAACTTCGATGTACTAAATGTATTATAATTGTATTAGAACAGAGTTTAGGTATTGATTGTCAAAAGCAAGATAAAGTTCCACCTCAAATGCCAAACGGCACAATAGAGTCAACTTACAGTCAAGTCGATACAAAAAATAAATATACTTTTTGTGTGTTATTGTATTAAGATTTTTTCTAAAAAGGTAAATGTCTTATATGAATTTGAATAAAAAATATAGTTAATTGAATTGAAATAGTATGTTACTGTTTAAATTTAATGTTAAACGAAAAGCCGCTTAACGAAATATTAGTTGTATAACTCATCATAGAGATAATCAGGAATAGAACAGATATAGGTTTTAATGAGGCATTGTTTCAGATTTCGATTTCCTTATTTGCACAGATGATTCATTAATATAAACTAACAAACGAATAGATTATGAAACATATTATAAAACAAAACATACAACACTATACCTTCTATTCCTACTATATTATCGTAAATGCGACAGTGTTTGATTTTTTATTTGTTTGTCTGTCTTTTACTTCGCAATGGAGTGATTTTTGTGACTGGAAATAGTTTGGCTGTTACAGCACTCTACATTACTTTTTATCGCGGCGAAACATCCTATTCCCATGGGAATTTCTTTGAACATGCATACAAAGCCGCGGGCGAAGCTAATATTATAGTCTTGATGAAACACAATAATACAATAAAAAGATAAATTATTTTATTCGTCCAAATAATATTATGTTGATAAAAGTTTTAAACCATTAACTATTAATATTTATCCCAATCCGTTAAATCTGAATTAAATACAGGAATGAGATTTAATTGTATCAATGATTATTTCATGTTACATCTATCCGTGGACAGAATCCACATAAATACTTTCAATATTTTATTCGTGTTATTAATAATTATTGTATGATTCGCTTATTTATGAATAACCATTATTATATTTTTCAATAATAAAATACAGCCGCTATTATAACAAAATCTATGTAATAGAGCCAATTGAATTTGTTTGCACATATACACCTACTTATATTAAAAATCGCTACATATTTTGTCGTTGGCAGCTTTAATCCAGTCTGTAGGTATTTATGCTCTACAAAAGGTGGCGTAGAAAATGTTTTGAAACGATATTGTTTAGGTATGAAAGGTTAATAAAAATCCAAGTTTTCGACCTTGACGGACCCAGGCGCTAGCCGCCATCTTGAATTAAAGGTGCTAAAATTAGGTATATTTTAAATAACTTCTCAATTGTTTACTAAATCACAAAAGTGTCTATGAGGGGTTCAAAGAAGACAAAATTACCTACATTTTTTTCATACATGATTATTCTGTAAGTCTTAAAGGTAAAAAGTTACAAGCGACGGAAATAATAATATTTACAGAAATCATATAATTTTAATTTTGTTTAAAAATTGTACAGCTATCATTTTTTAATTCTCTTTGATGGCCCGGGCTGGTTAATGGTGGCTTCTTCATTAACGTCGCTGACATTTTCTGTTTCATTGTCTGTATTTTTAGTTTCCAACCATGAAATTTCGTCATCATGACCAGAAGAAATCGAAGACGCTGGAGCACGCTTTCTAGTAAATTTTTACGGAGGGACATGGATAAGGAATCCTTAGAAGATATCCGATATGAACGATTCGTAAAGTTATCATAAAAAGTAAATTTAATCGACGAAATTTCATGGTTGGAAACTAAAAATACAGACAATGAAACAGAAGATTTCAGCGACGATAATGAAGAAGCCACCATTAACCAGCCCGGGCCATCAAAAAGAATAAAAAAAGATTGCTGCACAATTTTTAAACAAAATTAAAATTATATGATTTCTGTAAATATTATTATTTCCGTCGCTTGTAACTTTTTACCTTTAAGACTTACAGAATAATCATGTATGAAAAAAATGTAGGTAATTTTGTCTTCTTTGAACCCCTCATAGACACTTTTGTGATTTAGTAAACAATTGAGAAGTTATTTAAAATATACCTAATTTTAGCACCTTTAATTCAAGATGGCGGCTAGCGCCTGGGTCCGTCAAGGTCGAAAACTTGGATTTTTATTAACCTTTCATACCTAAACAATATTGTTTCAAAACATTTTCTACGCCACCTTTTGTAGAGCAGAGGCTTTTACATTTCCCCACAGACTGGACTACTTGGCAGAAGTCTTAAAAAGCAACAAAATACATACAAAAATGGCCAAAGACAGTTCGCTTATGTTCTTTTTCTTTTTTAAAGAGATTTATGCTTTACTATTAAAAGTTTTATATTTAATTTACTATTTTAAGTGGATGTTATATAATGTTTAATTAAAAATTACAGTAAAGAATATTGAAAAATATGCTAATAATTCAAAGGAAACAGGAATATGTTCAACAAACTTTGATACTAAGAAATGTTAGAATATTACGTTAGACTATTTACCCAACATTCACACATTTCCTTTTACCACGGTCTATAAAATTCCATAAAATGAATCACAAAATGAATACTTTACGGTAGTTTATCTTCTTCACTTGATAATATTTTTCAGTTTATTACGTCATTTTATTTTGGCTTATATTAAGATTTTATTTTTCGTTCTTATTCTAGAGTCTGTAACTATTTTACGTTCATATTAAATTTTTATCGCTCTGCATAAATATGGTTATGTTATTTAAGTGTGTTTGTGGTTGTTTATTACACAACAAGCAAAGGGTCAGGTGAGCGGTGAGCCGCCTAATGTTAAGTGGTCACCACTGCATTAAACACACCTAGTTATAGTGTTACTGGTGGCCTTTTAAGGACAAATAAGTAGTTTTCTTGAAGGCCCCAACGTCGTAGTTGTGTATTTGGAAATATTAATAAGTATAATATAAATTATACCTACACTACGCAGTAGAATGAATTATTGTGATACACAAATCGTTTTCAATACAGATATGCCCAATGTACCTATGTTTCACTCTGATACGTGCAGTAGAATGCAGAATAGATAGAATGAGGACGATCGTATCGTAGTGTCAGTAATTGTGCTGCGGCACAAATTCATAAAATACTGTGCTCAAATTGGACCTAGCCTTTAGATAACATTGTTTTGAATGTTCTCAAATATTAACTTATTTTACTTTATTCTAATTCATATCCCGATTATCAATTTTCTAATTCCCGTAGTAATTAATTATTGTTTTTCCAAAAATATTTGATTTTAGTGTATAGCTAGTGACCTTGACTTTTTCTACAAAGTGTGTGTAATCGATTGTAAAAATAGTGGGATGAACATTGTGTTTCGCTATGTTTATCTATAAATAAATAATTATGTGTTTATATTTAGAAAGGTTCGTTTACTTATAGCAAAATTTTTTACGCAGTGTTATTGCAGTCTCCATATAGCTATGATATTATGTTTTTTGGAATAAAAGGTGATGTGTGAAATGTGTAGAAATATTTATTACTTAGTTATGTATATTATGTATCTAATAATTTCTTAAATCACAATTTTCTGTTTTTTTTTTACTGCTGAAATAAATATTGAAATCGGTCGACTTTTTGTGTTTATTCGTTACAAACATAAAACAATTCAAAATTTTCGCCTATTTACTAGACTATATTATCCTTATCGAATTACTCTTAATAAGAAATGGGCTTTACCTCTCAATTATCAAATTTATCAATATCTAATATTAGTATTACAGTAGTAAAAATATATACCTGCAGAAGGATATCACCAATATGTAGTCGACCATCCTTCTTGGCAGCCCCCGCTGGGGCGATCCGCGTGATGCTGACATCTCCACCGCTCTCCCCACCCGCTATACTAAGTCCCAACCCTGACATTCCTCGCTCCAACGTCACCTCTGCTGTTTCCCAAACGTCGTCGGAGTTGGGTGAAAACTGGGACAGAAATAAACAAGTCTTCTCTATGTGGTTTCTATATACAGTGACAAAGTTATTTATTGTATATTAGCTTCCTGTCTGCGACTTCGCCCGCATTGTATAAAACTTAAAAAATATACTATCAAAATCCGTTGCGTTGTTTTAAAGATCTAGCAAATCTAGCAAAGTCCAGCTATCTGTCTGTCTTATGTACCTAACATAAGACAGACAGATAGCTGGACTTTGTTTTATAATAATTAATTATTAATAACAATATGCATTTCAATAATTCATAGAAGTGTATAACTAGTGCAACTTGCACTATTTGTAACAATTTTGTAACTAAAAATGAAGGTATAATATATCAAAAGTTCCGTGGCAGAAAAAAAATATTTAAAAAATAATTTGTCTATCTGAATTGAATGGAAAATGTTAACAACAATGGATAGAGTTTTGTCATGTTTTGTTAGCTTATTTGGTTCATTTTAATTCGATATTCGCTGGGTTAGTTTACTGCGAGCGTGCGATCACCTAGTCATTAAAAACTTTGATGTATTGGCATTACGATGGTCAGTTTGTGATACAAGAGACATTTTCATAACATTCTCTATGCTAGTACTTTTTTGTGTTAAATTTAACGCGATTATTAGACTTTTTAACGGTCACATAAAGATTGTTGTTGACCGTAAAGAGTAAAGACATAATTTAAACATTTTAACTAGTCCCTTTTAAATAGTAATTAATAATTAAAATTTGTATGACAGTTGTGTGGAGTATAATATTTTGATAATATTATTAGACCCGTGATGTCGTGACTTGTAAAGTGTTACGCATAATATTAAAATAAATTAATCACGTCTAAATTATTTTCGCTATGCTAATTATGAATGTAGATGCATAAATTCCTTTGCTATATTTTAAAGCTGTTGAACGAAATATGATCGAAATATATTGAGAATGAATAATTATTTCACTCAGTTCTATGTGGAGCATCGTCATGCGGTTTTAAAATATTTTATAGCATGAACCGTGTTATGATTTAATTGGAATGCGAATTTTTATGGTAAGTAAATTTTTATAAAGAATGCTTGTTATTTTTAATATTCCAAAAAATTATCATATAAAAATTTAACATATTATTATGATTCCTCCTTTCTCCGAATAACTCACTATTAACGATTTCACAATTAATGAAAGCATGCAAATTGCGCTTTACGTTAAAAATTACTCTGTCATTACGTACTTAACGCTTACAATCGACCAAAACAAAAAATACGTCCAACGTGAAACAAAAGGTCACCCTTTCAGAAATATAAAATAATAAAGGCTACCTATACACAAATTTCAAAAAAAAACTGTCAACATCAATATAAAAACATAATTTATCGAACCTGTGTGTTTCCTGCGGCTCGACTTTCCGGACTGCGTGGTTCACGCCCCCCCTCACAATTGCCGGCGTTTGCTGAAACAAAAACAACATTTTAAGCTCTGTATCTGCGTTTTTTCAGGTAAACACTGAATTTACACTTTAAATACTTCTTCTTTCATCTGTTTATGTATTAAATAAACTTCTACAAAACAAGTAGAGAGATAGTAAGTATGTTTGGTTAAGATCGTGACTCAGTTGCTAGCAGGAAGTGGGTAACCTGCAGTTTAGAATATAATATTGTGCAACATTTTGAATAGGTCATGATAACACGTAAAAATTCTTAATATTTTTTTCGTATTTAATTTATGTTGTTGCATATTTCGAATTTAGTTTCCAAATATATTATCACTATTAAGTGATAAGGCCGCCAAAATAGTTGTACTCTGTTCTATGTGTATTGTGTAAGTAGTTCTAAGGCTTCTGTACAACTATTAAAGAGTTAAATAAATAAATAAATATATTTTTGTTGAAATAATTATCCTTACTAGACGGTACCTAATATAAGACACATAAAAACAATCAATAATCATCATTTTGTAAAGGGTTTTAATTACGTATAAAATATGTATTATTATAAATATTAACTCACATTTAAAATCCTGTAAATCGAATAAAAGTAAATTACCTAGTAGCTTTAATACAAATAGGTACATTTAAAATTAGATGGGATATTGATATCAGCTCTTAAAGTGTATTAAACTCTACCTACTGCTTCTTGCTCTTGACAGTTTACTATTAGAATATTAATTTTATCGAGCTAGTACCTTATGAAGCTTCCCTTATAAATGCTGTATTACTTCGTATTTTCGAGTACAATAACAACAAGACACATATAATACTGATCAATCTGATTGGAAACAACTCTACTTACACTTTGACATCTATTCTAAACTAGCGGTCCGCCCCGGCTTCGCCCGTGGTACATATTTTCGTTTTCTCTACATAAAAACCATCCTCGTACTTCAAGGAATATAATAAAAAAAGAATTATCGAAATCGGTTCAGCCGTTCTCGAGTTATGCGCTTACCAACACATTTTGCGATTCATTTTTATATATAAGAAGATAAAGTTGTTGTTACAACTGTATTGT
This sequence comes from Colias philodice, assembly GCF_061535455.1. NCBI lineage: Eukaryota > Metazoa > Arthropoda > Insecta > Lepidoptera > Pieridae > Colias > Colias philodice. Next base: position 3,989,855 of record NC_143095.1, on the reverse strand, counting down.
ATGCATTTTGTATGTTTGATTCCGGTTTTCAAACGTCTGAATTCGTCTGACTGATTATTATAGAAAAAAAATACTTTTTGTTGTTTACAATCACCTCTGTTTAACATTACCAACCCTGATACTTACCATGTAATATACAAGCAAATTCACCAATTCTTGAGGGGACTATTTGTTAATTATCTCCAGGTGTTTACAAATTGGACTGTGTCAATACTTGCACGTGGTGTAATTGGCGAATAAATTTCACTCTCGTGATGTAGGATTAGTGTCGAGTATTTCTCTCGAGAATGGCGGTTGTGCAAATTGTCTTGCCAATAGAAACGGTTCCAGTGAAGTGGAATGAGATTCCACTTAATTCATGGTGAAAAGGTACAAATTGCGGAAAAGGTAACGTTCATTCGAACGAATCGCAGTCACACGGTGGAATTACGGAGAGAAGCCTACAGAACCAAATGTATTAAAATTTAAAACTAACTTTGATTCACACGAGTCATGACCGTTTAAATACAAAGGTTTTATGCTGAAAGGTTTTTGGGGAACAATACAATTACAGAATATTGGATAAGTCTTGCAACAAGACTATTCCTGGTACACAATATTCTACTGAAAACTCTTCGTGCTTTGACCAGCCATATGTTCTAGCCGGTGCCAATAACGTACGTAACAGTTCCAGGAACATTGTGTGAGGGTTTAAAATCGAAACTACATAAAGCTGTAGCAAATATTTTGGCTGCTAAATTAATACCAAGAACCAATTCATTATTAAAGCAACATTAAGATCACATTGTTCACTATTATAATGTAGAATGAAACTCAAATATCATTATAAATGTGCTTTTAAATTGTATAATCACTGGCTGCTTTGTTTCGTTTGCATGACAGCATTCAACACGGATTAAATAATAAATAAGCCAAGTGATGTGATGGCGTAATAATCTTTATTTACAACACTTGAATCGTGCAAACTTAAGTGTAAGTTATCGCGACCATTGCCGTGGTAGGCAATAAAAATTCAATTAATGTAATTGGAAGTCGCAAATGGAAAAATATTCTCCGCATTTTATTAACCGCCGACGAAGAGAAGTGTTATTATTTTGACGCCTGTGTCAATAGTATATTTATTCAGTACAGAACAGGGAAAAATATCCGGAATGAAATAAATATTTCATTACATCCAATTATTAGACTTTATTGAAGTATTGAAAGGTATTTAGAAATTGATTTATGCTTGGCTATAGTATGATATTTCACCTTTTCGTAAGTATTTTATTTAGTCTACGGTATTAAAACTCAATTAACGAGTTCGTATTAGGTATAATATGTAAGTAGAAGTAGAAGAAGTAGAGTCGTAAGGAACATTATATTATTATCATTGGTTTTTTCAAAATAATGTTCGATAAGTACTTATACTGCATTCAATATAATAAAGTATGTACTTATCTATAATTTTATGAACAAAGCACTCCACTTTATATTTAACTAGCGGTCCACCCCGGCTTCGCCCGTGGTACATATTTCGCAATAAAAGGTAGCCTATGTTCTTTCTCAGGGTCTAAAGTTTATCTGTGCCAAATTTCATCAAAATCGGTCCAGTAGTTTATGCGTGAAAACCTTACATACATACATACATACAAACCTTTCCGCTTTATAATATTAGTATAGATAAAATACACATCTCTCATCATTTTCAATTTTGTATCCGTATTTTTTAGTCGGGATACATAAACTATTTTCTAGCTCAATTTAATATATTTTACCTACTATTAGTTTTAACTGGAGTTCGACCTTTTAAATTGTCTTTTAAATAACACATATCCGAAAATAATCTATGAATCTAAAAACATTCTCAAACATTACGACACCAAACCTTTGTACAAAAAAGCAAGTAATTCGTTTTGACAAGTTCACTCCCAAAAGTAATTTATCTATCAAAACTTTGTCAAGAAGTAAGGAATATAAGGCAATGAACCCATATTATTATGTTCAATACGTATGGAAAGTTCGAAATGCTATTACTACTACAACCTTATTTTACGAATTCTTCTGATTAGGTACCATTCTATTACAATTGAATTAAAGCAATTTTTGGAAATTTTAAAATTATTTTACTATAGAACTTAATATTTAAAACCAAAAAGATTGGATACAGAGAAATAGCCATTTTTAGCACAATTTGTATTAAATTTTATGGCCATAATTATTATTGAGAACGGTGAAAATTCATAGAAGCAGCGTTAATCAGATTCTGTGTATAAAATATAGCAAACAAAGACTAACAGCTTTTAGTATTTTTTTACAAACAAGAATCACGATTTAAATTTTATTCAAGACAAAGGATATTTTTTAAAACGGTAAAATATGTGATCGTTTTCTACTTGCAAATTAGACCTTATTCTTTACAAATTTAAATCTAAAGTCAAATAAAACGGTGACAAACGCTCAGTATGCACTTACAATTTACATGCATTACACAAATTTGCATTTCATTTAGGAAAAGTTAACTTACTGATAGTTTTTAAGAAGCAGAATGGATATGTTAAACACCCCATAAAATATAGATTTTATTCAAGCAATACAAATAAATTGAAAATAAATAAATTGAATAGCAAAGTATAACAAATTATTTATAAAAAAACGCCCCTTTATCATTTAAATATACTGTGAGTATGTCGCAATTAAAATGATTTTATACGAGCTATACAGATAAAGTTGCTATTGTTTCTAATATTTAGAAACCAATACATTCATTTATTGCTAGAAACTGAACTTATTTCATAAACATTGCGGAGAGTAGCGCTTCTGAAATTGATTCACATACACCTGATTTGACTACGTAACTTCAATGGATACGAACATTGCACATTTTGAATAATGGTACGAATAAATATAATAACAGTTATAAATTTAAAGGAATGACCTTAAAACATTATGTTGGGCTTGTTTTGAATAGTTTTAAATGTATCCTTCTATATGGCTCTTAGAGTTTGTTTGTTTGAACTGGCTAATCTCAGGAACTACTTGATCCATTAAAAAAATCTTTCACCATTGTATAGGTAACGTTACCTTTAATCGCTGAGTACATATAGTGTAATATGGGTTAAGCCGGAGCTAACCGCTAGTAGTAAATACATAAATATACTAATAATGAAAATTTGAAAGCTTTTAAGACAAATACTATGAACAGATGACGCAGTAGGTATAAATTATGATATTATAACGATTTGAGCAAAACAAAACAGTCTCCAAGATAGTTCATAATAAGAAATAAGATTAGACGCAACATAATTACACTCCCTCTCAGAGAAAAGTTTAAAAAGGAATTAACTTTACAGTTCGCGAACTGAAAATAAAGGAACTTCTCTTGCAATTTTTTTTTCCTGTTATTGCGCGTAATTGTAGTCGAACTTTTTATAGCTTTCTTTTACTTCCGCCATTTTTAATTATTTCTCATCTCTACCGTAGTTACAGTGATAATAATATTTTTAAACTAGACAGATATGATGAAATGAGATTTCGACAGCTATGTAACTATGTATTATATTAATTTTCAATGGAAAATTGTTTATTTGCTCTTTTATATGCCAAGCCATACGAATAAGATTATACATTAAAATTGTATCTATGTAAAATCGTCCTAAACTTGCATTTGCAGATAAAGTTTTGCCTCTACATATAAGTACTTTCTTTCTTTTAATTAAATATATTTTATAACACGCTTTATATTCTAAATTACAACTTTATAATAAACACTTTCATAATGAATCTCTCCACAATTTATACAGTTACATTGCAAAAAACTACTTAACTAACAAATCGTAGTATTGCGAGCCAGTTTAAACTAGCTGAGAGCAGCCCTGGGACTTAATAGGGTGACGACATTCAAGTTGCCGCCACAGCCCACAAGTGCTTAAAAACATTAATGTTGTATCAATATAAAGTCATACTATTTACTTACATATGCAGAAGAATGATATGCCTCTACAAATCTCTCTAAAATACTTTTAATCCAATTTACATAGTTATATTGCAAAAAACTACTTAGCTAACAAATAGTAGTATTGCGAACGAGTTAAAAATAGCTGAGAGCAGCCCTGGGACTTAATAGGGTGACGACATTCGAGATGCCGGCCACAATTGCTATCAAAGAGTCGACTAGCGGGATCAATTACGTGCCTTAGAAGCCCTATATTTTGTAGTGGCTGAAAAACCTTAATTAATTAGACATAATGATATATTTTAATTGCGTTATAAGCAGATAATAATAAAAATAAAAAAGTGCTATAGGGGAGAGTTCTTTCATTGAGTTATAAAATTTATATACAGGATCATATTATTATATCTTCATAAAAGAGTATAATGATTAATAAAAATAATGACGCTATAAAATTGATAATTATTTTAATAATTCAAATTGCTTGATTATAATCGCTTTCTTCAAATTACCTCATTTATTATTTTTATCATCCAGTAGGTAATTAGATAATTTTTAGATGTTAAAACTTTTAATCGCCTGATCTGAACTATACCTGTGACTATACTACGTTAAAAAAAGATAAATATCAAGTTATCGAGCAATAAGAGGGACAATTATATAAATCCGTGTTAGGTATGTCGTGATTGAGTAATAAACATCCGTATTAAATCTATTTATATATGAGGTAGATCGGACGTTTTGATTGAGATATAGATAACTTACAATACCCTTTTGATTCACCGATTTTCAATAGGTTAGGAGAATCCATCCATGAATTACATAATATGTGGAAAGGTAATTCTCGTTTATTTTCATTAGTCAATACGAATACGACACATTTTAGGTACCTATATTTTATGTAAAGATACAATGTATAAATAAAAATTATAAAAATAATGCGTGTGTTTTGTGTTTTATTTTATTTGATAATAATTATTATAAAATAAATGTATAATCTATATATATAAAACTCAATGGTGACTGATATAGTGATCTATCAACATTCAACGCACAGCCCAAACCACTGGACGTATCGGGCTGAAATTTGGCATGCAGGTAGATGTTAGGACGTAGGCATCCGCTAAGAAAGGATTTCCCGAAATTCTTGCGGGAACGGGGAAAAACGGGGATGCACGTACAAAGTCGTGGGCGGAAGCTAGTATAAAATAAATGTATAATATAAAATAAATGTATAAATAATATAAAATATAACCAATTACTTAATAGTTACGATAAATTCATTCAATTGTTAAATGTTGTATTATATAACCAATTAATACTTATTATAACGATATCACCTATACGCTAATAGAAAAACTAAAGGTCAGCTGTATCAAGGAGACTGATCTGGTTTAGGCAACCCAATTTATTATTATTTTTTGTGTGCCTAGATCGATATTGAGCACTAAATCTATATTAATATAAAGCACCTTTTGTTGGGTTCATTTCAATATTTACTTAATTACTTTCTTGATTGTTTTAGATCATTTTTATAGATTTATTTATTGATTGAATGAATGACACATACGTACTTGTCACGCAATGAGTTATGACTCGTCACGACCACGCGCAATTTCAAAAACTTGATTTCATGACATTTCTGGGTCATGTCATAAGGAAATAAACCATGTGTGTATAAATAACATGTATGCCTTATCACAATTATCGTGGGTAGTATTGTTTGGAACCTTCAATTCTTTATTTATGACCGCATGATATAACTTCCTTCCTATCAAACGTATCAGGAACTAACTTATTTTTATTTCTAGGCGCGGTCATACAATATTGTATCTACAACAAATAGCACACTTACATTCTTCCGTGATTTGTAACTCGATCTTATCGAGATCTTCGACTTCCTCATCCTCGAAATCTGTTTGTACCGTGGCGTCACGGGTGTAGTGTTGCAGAGCGATGACGTCAAACGCCGCCCGGTCGTCTGGGCTGGGCGCGCGCGAGGCTTGGGCTTCAGGCGTGTCCAGCCTGGCGCGCTTGCACGCCGAGCACCCGCAGAGCGAGCCGCGCACACGCAGCAGCCATACAAGCCCGAACAGCGCCATCCACGTGGTCATGCTGTGACACTCAACACCATATCACTTCACTCCCACTTACACTCTACACTAAACTTCAATGTTCTCATAGTCATATCCACGAACAACCGACATTTTTATCCTCCTATTTTCTTGTAACAACAAAGGATAAGCGCAAAATCTTAAGATTTGTTGCGCTCATGAATCTTTTCATTCAACTCTAATTACGACGCTATACGTAAACAATGAATATCAAACATTAGCACTTTAACAATGGACATGAAAAGTTCTGAAGCATCTAAAGAATGAGTCAAAATGGAAGAAAAACAGGAAAAATGACACAGTTTACTTGGAAATGAGCGTTGCGGTACAGATATGAAAATAGCTTGTCGTTTTTACATACTCGTAATATGTATTTATATTCCACCCTGGAAAGTTATTGTGGAATTTCTTTCTTGACTCGTAACATTATAACTAGGTTGGTTTACTTAAAGATTTGGTTTTAAAAAATAAATAATGAGGTCATCTTATACTTAGGATGTTGGTGTTAAATTACTAACAAGGTTAAGATGGTATGGTTTTTATTACGTTTCCACTGCCAAATTGCAAAAAAATGGATCACTTTTAATTGAGTGTAACTCGCGGTTGAGATGTAACAGACATAACTTGAACTATAAAGCGCTTATTTTTCAGAGATTATCAACATTTTATTTCATGAATTAATTTGAATCATAATATTATGTAGATTGTAGGTACTATACGTAAATATACTTTGTTTGCGTAGTAATAAGTGGTAAGTCTTTAATATTATGTTTTAATTTATCTGCGTGCCAAATCGGTTAAGAAGGTGTTCCTCCAAATACCTTCAGTATTCTTATTTACAGATAGCATTTTCATATTGATGAAATAATGTTTTGGAAGCTTCTGATTTTTAAAGAACACTTATAAATTATAATATGTATAATACCAGCTTCAAATGTCATTAAAGTAACTTCCGTGATCCGTCTAACTTTTAATCTACGAGTTTATATTGGAAAATTCGAAAAAGTATAAAAAATTGAGGAATTCAATAAAACTTTCGATGGATGTCGTGAAGTGAAAAAAGTGCATTTTTACGTTTAGATTTTATTTCTCCTTTATTTCATAATATATATATTTTGTGTTTGAAATATTATATTAATAATTTATTATATTCTAATGATTATTTTTACGAGCTTTTTTAGAATGATTAGTATTATATTTATTTGAAATGAAAGTATTAAAATAATTAATTTATTTGACAGCATTTTAATTCCTTGCACTATGCTCTAAATATAATATGCATTATGCACATAACAATGATTTTGTTCGTTTAAATAATAGAAAACAGTGATCTGAGTTGTGTATGATTAATTATGCGTATATAAATGAATTAAATTCACACACAGTTTAGACGATGTACCTACAGCTGTCATAATCTGATGAACAGCCTCCAAAATTGACTAGTCGTATTCAATTAGGATTTATTCCACTTAAGTAGTCGACCATGCGTCATATGACGTGGGTGACTCGATAAAATGATAAATGGAGGCCATAAATTGCAGCCCCGCGATATAAATGGCAGTTCTTTCACTGAAGGACTCATGAAAAATATCAATTTGTTACAAATGATCGACGAAATTCTCCTTGGATAACGAATTATAACCCGAAAATATTGCGACGTGACTGTCCGTATTTTGCCCATAGTATATTTCAAACTGAGGTATTTTTAATACCGCGAATCGTACAAATTGAAACGGGACATTAATAATCGTTGCGTAAGGAAGAATCTTTTAGCAGGAAATCTCTTTCGCCTGCGTACTTACAATATTCATTTCCTGTCTGTTTATCTCTCCACATTTTTCGGATTAAATCACTTAAATCCATACTTTTTCTTCGTATATCGTTAATTTCGTTTTTGAAGCTTTGCTGAAAATATTCATTTAGTAAACATTATTAGAAATGCAATTTTCAGCGTTTTTCCTTTTTATTTTATTGGTTGGCAGGGTCGATTTTAAATGATTTTCCGTTTTTCATATAAAAAGTATTTTTAATGTTTTTCTATACATTAAATATTAACAAGAAAAAGTAACCATAACTTCGGTTATATGTATAATTTTATTGAATTGGAGCTTATTTTCATAATGAGGAATATATAACCGTTTGAAACATGAGATTATATGAACCGTTTGAAACAATTAGATACAAAGACCAGAATATATGATTGCTCGCGAAATTACTGTGTACGTAGTTATATTGTTTTAACTTGTTTAACATCATCAAACGTTTCATGTTCATTGCTTCATTCTTAATGGATTGTTAGTAGAATAAACTAGAATAATCATTTTATGATATTTTATATTCTGGTCTAAGATCCGAATATAGGACCTTCACCGGCGTGATAATAGAATGAGACCAATTTTATAATAAATGTAGTCTATTAAAAATCTATTAAAGATGGGTTTACTGGAAAAATCCTGGACAGGAAAGTTATGGGGTTACCAACCCCCAAAAATGCAGTCAAACTGGGAACCTTTTTTGACGTTGTTTTAAAATAAACAACCAAGTGTGAGTGGTGAATATATACGTATATTAAAAAAATAAGACTCTCTTGTCTTGCGAACACGTCTTGAATAAACAGCTATCGAATTGCAGTTGCAATTGCAGCTTGGATAATAGCTTTGTATTTAATGTTACGGTTCAAAAGATTCAGATGGTCAAACAGACAGACAGCATGTTTAAAATGTAAAAGGTTATTTCTGTTTTATACAATGTCCAGAATGAACTTTATACTTTATTTTTTCTATTTTTTGTTAATCCTACTAATATAATAAATGCGTAAGTTTGTGAGGATGTGTGTGTGTGTGTTTGTTACTCTTTCACGCAAATACTACTGAACCGATTACAATGAAATTTAGCACACATATAGAGGGTAACTTAAATTGACACATAGGATAGGTTTTATCCCGGAAATCCCACGGGAACGGGAACTATGCGAGTTTTTCTTTGAAAACGCGGGCGAAGCCGCGGGCGGAAATCTAGTAAAATATAAAGAAGGAAATAAACATGTATTACGATTTTATAATTATGAACACGTGTAACATATTTAATCGTCCGCACAATTGCTATTTTACCTTTAAGGTAAATATTAGATATCAAATTTATTTTAATTATAATTGCTTTGTTTGCCTCTAATATGTATTGTTTAACAACAATATACATTACCTATCGGGAAATCTGATATTGTTTAATCTTTTTTAGTTATTTGCGAAAGGACCAAGATCTTTTATCTTCATATACAGAGTCATAAAACTTCAGCTATAGTAGTAACATTGTAAGCAATCGCTTCTATTATTACACCGTTATTTATATAGTTTAATTAAATTAATTTTATTATAACTCACTAACGTCTGCTTTCCATAACCAGCTCCTTAAAAAAAAACTACTAAAAAGGTGTAGTGTGCAAAATTTACGACCTTGCATTAATATCTCAATCAGACACAAAATGAGATGTCCCTTTATTTAGATGAACATACGATAATGAAAATACATCTGAAATCATACATTGCTTTAAATCGACCGCAACTTGATAATCAAAACCACAAACTCTATTACTTACTGAAACGTATCACAGTTGACCTTCCCCCCTAGACAAGTGGCTTTCTATTAGCGTAAAGTTTAATAGAATAGATTTATGAATGTATGAGATTGACGTTTGATTACGACGACGACGACGATTGATTACGTCAATCTCATACATTCATAATCTATTCTCTTAAACTTTACGCTAATAGAAAGCCACTTGTCTAGGGGGGCAGGTCTATTTTGGAAACATTGAGTGATGGATTACGACCCAAAGGTAGTAAAAAGTGTTTTTTATTGTGTTTGATTTTACGCGAGAAATGCTAAAATTTTGTATGTAAAATAGGTATGGGCAGGAGTTTTTGTAACTAGGTACGGTTTATGTGAATAAATTTGAATATTTTTTTTACAACAAATGCACATACGGAAATGCATTGACTAAGAAGGAAGTATTTACAATAGTTTACGATTACTTAGAGAATTTTGAGCAGTCAAAAAAAAAATATACCTGCATTTTATTTTCTTAATGCTATTATTATTAAACTTATAAAACGATCTTTATGTATAAGCGTAAGTTGTCTTTTATTCAAAAACTTGAAAACAAAAAAGATTATAGGTAGGTATTACAGAATTTAATTTTTCCATTTCTGAAACAAAATAGGCGACTATTAGCCTAGTTAGTTAGGGAAGGATTCGTTATACGAACCCCAACATTGTTAATTTCAAAAGGGAATCAAACGGACTTCGTCATCAAAAAAAGAATGAAGTCAATCAGTTGAAACTGCGTGGCTGTTAATTTACATACATAAAAATGCGATATGAATTGAAAATCTCGGTTGTTTTTAGGTCATGTCTGTTAAAACATGTTGTTACTTTTTAACTTATAGATCAGCAGTCATAGCTTAAAGACGTAATATACGAACATACCAATAGCACCCTAAAGATTCTCAATACATTTTATTTTACAAATACTTAATGCAACTAGTTTGGCCCGTGGATTTATTCATGTAACGTATCTTGCTGATAGTAAGAAATTAAAAAAGTAGAGCCAATACCAAAACTGAAACTAAAATTTTCAAATATTATTAACGCGCAATCATCTATTTGTCGTGAAAAGAACATTCTCTATTACTTTGTTTTATATAGTATTCATTCAAGAATTAAAGTATTGTTCAACGTTCGTAAAACATAATCGCTTTTGAGCGGTTCATTCAAAATTAATAAACCATGTGCGAAGTTTTAAATTTCCATATTAAGTAGATACAAAGTATGCAAATACGATAAACTTTTAAGTTTTAACAAGTAATGGAGAAAACTTTTTGTTCTTTGTATTATTTATGACTAAAAAAACGTCGGTAAAAATATTTAAGCACCTACTGTTAGCTTTCGTTATGTAAATTATAATTCTGTTGCTCTACCTACAAATAAAATACAATATTGAATTTCAAATATAATTATAGTTGTACTTCGATAATGAAATGTATCATGTTTGAAAATAAATCTTTCAAAACGGAATAAAGAAATGGTCTAATTTTCTCTGCAACTGTTAGACCACGATTATATTATGATAGAGCTTTCGTTGGCATACATATAATGTTGTAGAAAGTAGGTAGCTTAAGATACCCCATAATATTAATGGTATTCCCTACCCAATTGGAACATTTATAAAACAATAGTGAATAGGTTCCCGTAAAAATCTCATATACCCAGAGGCGGTATCAACATGTAGGCGTCAACAAGTATTCAATAAAGAGTGATGCAATATTTCGGTGCAATATCGGCAGACATAAATACACTGTGAATGACGTCATAAGTGCAAGGCCACTGCGAATAACTAGACAGCCGCTCAAAGTGTAAGCTTTGTGACCTTTTGCAAAACGAGACTAACTATTTCGGTTCCTAGCTCTCATGTGATATTGTTGTGGTCTGACATAGCTATCTATACTAATATTATAAAGCTGAAAGGTTTGTTTGTTTCATATGTATGTTATGTATATTTTATTGTGAGGATATTCAATAGCAAATACGGATACATTTACTATTGAATATCCTGGCAAAATTGTTTGTATGTTTGATTGAATGCGCTAATATCAGGAACTACGTATCCGATTTAAAAAATAATTTCAATGTTAGATAGCCCCATTATCGAGGAAGGCTCTAGGAGTCTAGGCTATTTATCATCACGTTAAGTCCAATAGGATCGGAGCAATGCGGGTAAAATCGCGAGGCACAACTTGTAAATGTATAGTTTGAAAAACTTTATACCGCGTGCGATTTTTGCGATATAATTTTTAATCAAGATAAAATCTTTTGCAGTTGGATAAAACTAAAGTTTACGAAATTTAATCATGATCGGTTAATTACTTTCGAAGTTTAGTGCGGTCGAAAATCGAGATACAAGACTGGTACACAATATTTATACTAGCTGTGCCGCGCGGTTTCACCTGCGGACGAACCCACGGGCAGCATCAAGTATTCCTATACCTAGCTCATGTGTTATTGTGATGTATAACCTAACTTATATTATTGTAAAGTTTCATCCGTCCAATAGTTTTTTTCGTGTAAAGATAATAAACATCCTGGAACCATACTCATAAACTTTCGTATTTATAATATTGTTAAAACATTGATTGAAAAAACTCTAATGCAGTTCGCTTACGGTATAAACTATTTTTATTTCTAGAGTTTCTTATTTATAACGCATCTTACGTTATAAAATAAACCTCTTAAATTTTATTTTCAGAGTAACGCCCTATGCTGTGAACGCAAATTTTAATAATGTATTTTATTATTGATGTCTGGATATTTAATTGTCAATATAATATGTGTACTATAAAGATAATAATTTAATTAATCATCATCATCATCATTATCTGCCAAATTTGTTCCAACAGCAGTGACACAGGCCTCCTACGAGAATAAGTAGAGTCCTTGAAATTTCTAATGTTATATTTATAATTCCTGAATTATATTCATTGATACGTAAATATTTATTTTTCATAGTATGAAGATGAATAGAAACTTGGTCATTATATTATAATACAGAAAAATTTAAAAGTATGACAAGAGTTTGCTCTTATTAATTTTATTATTATTTTTAAGAAATATAAATTAATTATCTTTCTCAATCTAATACAAACAAAATTAGACCGCATTTGATGCAAAGAAGATTCGAAAGCTTGAAAATATAACGAGCTTTCATATTTGAAAAGCAAGCCTTAATTAATCTACGTATTATTAATCAAATAACTCGAACGTGTGTTAAAATGTATGTATGTCTGTCATTCATAATGGCGGAGGTGAAATAACTTCCTGCTTCATTCAATGAAAACAAATTCAACAAAAACCGAGATAATTAATTCTCTGCCATCTCGTTATACGAAGGGACTTGTTTATTTTGTCAAGTAGAACACATGAAATATGCATGAGACTCATGTCTGTCTGTGCTTAACTTCTAAAAAAATATATTCAGTATCAAAAAAACCTTCTATTTTTTGAATTTCTTTAAGAAGTTTCAAATCGCAACGCCACGAACCGCTGCTACTTTCATTATCAACTAAAGCTGTAAGCATCTTTAAAATTTAAATCAGTACGTTGTTATAAATGTCAAATTTTTGTTTCAACCTCAACGCTTAAAATACAGTCACTTTACAAATTGGTTCGATAAAACACATCGGTAGCTAGTTAGACGCACAAAAAGTTCACTCGCTCACTTAAGGTGCCGTAACGCCTGCACAGTTAATGTCCCGATCGCGTAAAAGAGCATTATTTTGGCACAACGACGTGCCTTCTCTACGGTATCTTCCTCGGCACTGAATTCTCTGTACAGTCGAGTGCTTCACGCATGCGGCCTGCTTTCCCTTCAAGCTTACCGAGATGGCTATGATAATAATTGAACTAAACAGGATTTACGGAAACTTTTCGCGAACTGTTGTCCACAAGCTTGATTCCATTGTGTTTGTAATTTAACTTTTAATTACACAAATCAAAGATCAGTTGTATATTTTTCGTGTTTAGTCTCATCATTTTTTCTATAGAAAAAAAATCGACTACCGAAGAAATTCTAACCTTTACACAGATAACGCAGACATTAGCATTCCATATTTTACTTCTTCCTTTTATTTAATCTCATAAGTAATTTCCATATTTCTTTCTGCCAAAATTAGTTTAGCTACGTTGCCACCCATCGTATAAATTACCCTAACTCGAGCTCCTCTCATAAAAATATCTACGATCAGCTTAATATTAGAAGGACTTTTGTATGTTTCTCCTTGATTCAATCGTGCTTAAAGATCGGTTCATAAACTCGTTCAATATATTGAGTAGTTTCATAAACAAGGTGAAAAATAATCTATTGACGAGTAGTAAATCAATATTCCATCAGACTACTTCGTTTGCGGAGCTATCGCAAAACTGGACTGTAGTATACGGATTTCCCTAGGACGGGCTTTCTGTTATTGGGAGTTCCCATGGGTTCCTCAGTTGCATCATGGATTTTGAATTGTGCTAGGATAAAGGCTGCCTTGCTATGTGAGACTAAAATATAACTAACAAAGTGTACATCGCACCTCCACGTAATCCTACGGGAAATAACGAGGCGTTATATCTTAATATCTTGCTTAATATATATATAAATCTCGTGTCACAATGTTTGTCCTCAATGGACTCCTAAACCACTTAACTGATTATAATAAAATTCGCACACCATGTGCAGTTCGATCCAACTTGAGAGATAGGATAGTTTAAACATGTAGGTACCACGGGCGAAGCCGGGGCGGACCGCTAGTCTTATATTATGATTTAGTAATAAATATTACAAACTAATGATACTCATGGGATATGTCAACCCAACATAGAAATAAACAACATTAATTGCTATAGGTATTAACAGTAATTATGTAAGTTTCTCAAAGATAACACAGCCTATCACAGCCATAAATATTGAAGGATTCACCTCGAATGGAATCGTTCAGGACACATGGCCGCCAGGGGATCTGTATCCAACGGCTTAATGTTATAATCGTTACGGTCAGAAACCCATTTTAGTTAACCTTTGTGATACCCTTTGTAGTGTATTGTGGTTAAAATGTTTACGTTCACCTTTTATCAATATTTGTTGGGATTTGCTTTGCAAAATTGTTCAATTTGTAATGAATAAATCCTGAGCGCAGTTGGTTAAAAAGTTTTACTAAAAAAAAACTATAAAACATGAATTCAATGCATTTGTGGACAGATTTGTTGGTGCTCTTTGATGGTTTTATAAACGGCATACAGTGTGACATGGGAAACATAAATTGTTCTTTGATTTTTCGACACGCCGCGTTGCATAAAGGTTTACCCAGTGATAGTTTCCTACTATTTGAAAAGTTGGAAAAATAGCTCGTGGTTTTTATACACATAAACTTTTTCTCCAATTAAATACCGTAGTTTTTGTTGTTCAGCTCTGTACCAAAATAAGTAAGTAAGCACAAATGCACTCTAATATACTAAGTGCATGGCCTAGATTTTTTAGTCCAATGCACAAAGGTGTTGACTTTTTTCTATTCGCTAAATAAGCTAAGGCTAGGTTTTTTCTAGACGGTGAAGTTTTAATGCTATTTGTTAAACCACTGATTTAATATTTAAGCGTCGGAACAGGGGACCTACCTACCTAACTACATTAGTCGTGTATATCAAGTTTACTTTATAAGTAAGTTAAACCAAGTATATTTAATATTTATTCTTAAGGACTAAATGAAAAGAATCTCAAGTTAACTAAATGATTCTACGCTAGATTATATTTTGTGTATGTGAATGCAAGTCACATCTGCCGTCTAGTGGCTGCTGTCACCGCTTTATGAAATATTGGGGTTATAAATTTTTCATTACAGCATATGCAGCAAAATTTTCCATGTGATAAATATGCACACATTTATTTTATTCACATTTTGCCATGCAAATATGTCCAACTCATGGATCTATCCGAGCATATTTCAAGCGTCTCATCATAAAATACACGGTTTAACGTAGACGGGTAAACGGAAAATGTTATCAACAGGGGCGATACATTGTTACAATAAATTTAATGTTAGCTTTCTCAATCGTCGAACTGTTCTCTGACAAGTTTATTTCCGGAGCAAGAATGATGTAGGAACTCCGATACAAATCTGCAACTGAATGCTTTTAGTACTTACGTCTTTTATTTTCCTCTTCACGAGCCGACGACGCTTTTAACAGCAAATTGCTCGGTGTGAAATTAAATTTAATATTATAGCCTGTGCTCGCGACGATATTATCTAAATTTGAATTTTCAGAGCGAGATCCTTAATTTATATATCTGCACTAACTAAATTTTCCTCGGATAGTTAAGGGAAAAGTATGCTATCTTCTTCCAATAAAATTGAAAGCTTAGAGCTGGTAACTTATAGTCAGATTACCATAACTAAGTTTTGCAACCAATGCAAATCGCTGCAAAATTTCTCGCTCATCTGCACGTCTGCCGTTCGGTTAAAGTGCAAGATTGGAATTTATAATATTTTGTCTAGAGACATCTGCGAATTTTATATTTATTTAAGCATTGTTCCAAAGGTTTAATAGCAATCAGAACCTAACAAGAGAAACATTGTTTGAGTAAGTGTAATGTTTTCCATATACATACGTAATATTTTATATTTAAAAACATTTATAATGTAAATAACGTAAAAGCTTGAACCAAATAGATAAAATGAAAACTCATTTTTCTGGAAAACAATAATAGTACAAATCGAAACAAAGAAACAAATAATTACAATAATTTTCAAAACAAATCAAAATAATTTAAACTCCGGAAGATCATCAACAAAGTTATCATTTCATAATTAATGCAAATTTCCTGTTACCCAGAGAGGATGTTGCCAATTTCGTATAATTTAAACTTATGTATTGTCAATTAAATCTGTCTTGTTATATTTTATATTTTGATCAAACATCTTCTAATATGTTTGTAATAATAGAACGCTCGCCATTTTGTGTGACCTATACATAATAATATGTCGCCCTGCAAAATAATTTATCAATGACAGTATTAATAAAATTGATGTGGTCGTTATAAATCAAGAAGCTTATATCTAATACACTGGAGATTTCAGCATGATCATTAACTTGTAACAAGAAAATATGGCCTTGAATGACGCCTGTATGTTTTTTTATCCCTTTCACACCCACTTGCCAAGTTAGGTGTGAAAGAGATAAAAAAACATACAGGCGTCATTCAAGGTCATATTTTCTTGTTACAAGTTAATGTTCATACTGAAATCTCCAGTGTATTAGATATAAGCTTCTTGTTATAAATATACTTCTTTATGGTTCTTGTAACAAAGGAAGGATGAATGTCTCCTATATCACAGGCTATTTTTGTGCTATTTCCTAACATGGCATAGAGTCATTGTTAATCACAGTAACTGTACCTGAGAATATATAGAAATTTAGGTAAGTTCAGTCAACATTTCATGTAGGTGTGTTTTTGTTGTCAAAAAAAAATCCTGGACGATGTAGACCGTACAAGAGGATTTTTTTTTAATATTTATAATAAGCACTTTATGTTGATTATTTTTCTGAAAACCTTGATCCATTCCATAACTATTATTATCCTTCCATTTATAAGCACTTATACGCCTAATTACACAGATATCTCAAAAACATGACATCCGGGTATTAATCGAGCAGGTGCATTCACTAGTTCACAATAGATGTTTGAACCGTAATTGTGGTCATACTTTGAATGTTAACTATCAAAACAGAAACCCTTCTAACTTAGTATATAGAAATTTAGTACGGTTAACATAATAATCCTACCTAACACCGATACAACCCTTGTGACAGGTACAATACTGTTTCATTTTGTTAGTCATCTTTTCTCGTGTTAAAGTTATGTATTGCAAACTATACATATAATTTGATTCAAATATACTATTGTTATTTATTTATAATATGAGTAAGATCAAAAGGGATGCCTTGTAGAAATCTGTAGTGTAATTTGGTCAAACATTTAATCTACACTAATACTATAAAGGGAACTACTGGTCCGATTTGAAAAATTCTTTCGGTGTTGAATAGCCGATTTATCGAGGCTAAGACTAACAGGAGCAGAGCCACGCGGGTGAAACCGCGAAGTGCAGCTAGTTCAAAATATTATTCTATTGCTACAAAAAATACTTGAATTGTAAGTTTTTTTTATACATACTCGTAAATATTATGATATCAAGTGGTTATTATAAAGGAGATTTCTGAAATTCTATCTATTTTATGAGTTCAGTTAAAAGTTGAGATTTCGAAGGTTTCACATCAGTTACCAAGCCAACCAGTATTCCACGATTTGGAAAAATAATATTATTTGGACGTGTTCCAAATCTTTATTTTGTTCTTTTAGAAAACTATCCCTTTGGGAATCGTTTTGTGAACGAACTTCTTATCTGATGAAATATGGTCACACTTCTCATCATGTTATCTTAAAGTACTTTAATTATAAAGAGCTTTAATTTGCACTTTATAGCTGAACTACCTGAATTATAGTATGTAAAATTCCGCCCGCTCAAATCGACTGGAAATATCTCTGTTCCATATTTCAAAGGTATCTCAATAAATAACATTTATTATGTATTAAATGGTCAGTGTAAACAGAATCAAAGAATATAGAAAACGGACCCAAGCAAAGGCAAAAAGAGTTGAAATAAATCATTACCTTAGCGTTTTTCCTTTGATTTATTCGCGTCCCACGTGAGGGAGTGTCAAACGCACCCGGCTTTCCAGTGTCTTATTATAATTTATGACCGCATTTTTTTCTCTGAGTGATTTAACCGGATCACCTCTTTAAGTTGTGGATCGCCTTTTGGGCATTTAAGAAATAAGAGCTGAATTGATTACTACATTATATTTCGCGCAATATTTAAGTCATTAAAGAATAAAACAGGTAAATAGCCTATGCAATTATGCATATAGATAAATATGCATACGACTATTCCTTCAGTTTGTATGGGCGTGTTTGATGTAATTTTTTTGGATATTTCCCGTTTTATTTTAGAAAAATTATTATTGTCATTTTACTCATTAGGTAAAGGGCTTTCGATATCAGTTTAAAGTTTTTTGATATCTGCAATAGTTAAGGAATAATCGCCTGTGCACACTTAACGATTACACCCTGTATATAGATTATAGAGTTATAGATTACCTTCTGTGACATACACACTCACATAATATGACATGTTAATGGCTTCTTTTCTCCTGAAACAGTTTTAACAAGCGCTTTGATAAGTATTATTAGTCCATTTATACGCAATAGAAATACACACACACACGCACAGTATCAGACTATTCAATCATTGTCATAATCCGAAGGACAGGATAGGAACAAATCGGTACGAGAAAGATTAGAATCAAACATGCTCAAAATATAGAGAAAAAATTGTCTCTCATAACTTGTTATTCACAAAACATTTTTTGTTAATTACTTCATTACATAAACAATTTGTCTTCTGTAAAAAATGTTCGGAAATTGTTTTTTTGTTTTTCAAGGACTTACGAAAAATGCTTTAAAGGCATTATCGGTTTTCAGTGTTGCCTGCAGGCAAGCATATTTACTTACTACATACGAAATGCTTTTATCCAATAGTCAATACGAACAAAACAAGGAATCATTTCCTTTTTGTGAAGATAGTTCACTGTTTTTTTTCTCATTTTATAATATAAAATGTATAGGTAATATTTATGACGGTTAATGTTATTCAAAAAAATAATCCCATGACCTCGTATTTTGGCATTGTTATCAGAAGTTAAAACGTTATTTTAACACAAAACTTGAGTTACATTTAGTATTAACATTATACGTGCTAATTGAACATAATTATAGTGTGTCATAAAATAAATCGAAGCCAGGAAGTGTCAAATGTTTCGTCGTGCAGTCATGAAAGGTATTCTCGATGTCTAAGGGAAACCCCAGAAGGTTACCGCGATCTTGGCTACGGTAAAAATTAAATAGTCTCATTGTCAATATCTTAGTTTAGTCAGTAAAATGCAGAGCATGAGTCGAGTCGCCCAGAGCAGAGCTCTTCTAGTCAGCTTCAGGTTTTAAATTTATTTAAACACGAAATAATATCTGATCCGTGCTTAGATTCAGTGTTGTGGTTTAAGTGTTTATAAAAATTAGGCCGAAATTTTACGTTTAAAACGCGACGTGTTGAATATTCAACGAAACAATCAACTTTATTATCGTTGTAATTTATAATCTTTGTGAAGTAATATTGTTGTATAATGTCTATTGTCATAATTATAATACATAATATTTATTACTTTGTTATAGTATGAATAGAAAACAATTTTTATAACATGAAAACACGTTACTCTACATTACTAATAGTAAAGTAAAAACCAGTCACATCATTTTTTGTCACAGATTTTTTTTTTGGATTAATAATTAATAATTCAAAAAGAAATGATTGTTTATAAGGATTACATAATGAATACCAATATTTTGATTGTAGCCTGCTGCTTATAGCAAATGGAGTGAGCGGTCTAGTGGGCTCTGGGTTGAGCAACTATTCGTTTCCAGACAGTTTCATGTTTGGAGTTGCAACGGCTGCATTTCAAATAGAAGGAGGGTGGAATGATGGAGGTATGTCAAGCCATAATTTACCGTAAAATGTAATCATCGCATTGATATTTATTTATTTATTCGTGCTGTATTGGTTAGGATACATTACAAATAAAGAGTAGAGACATAACCTAAGTTGTAATATTATAACAAATTGGGGACTTATCGCTACATATCGATTTCTTAAAGACAAACGATCGTAACGAAAGAGTTAATATTCTAAATCTTTCTGTGAAGTATTTTGCGATTTTAGTAGAGGCACAGAATACATAATAGTAGCTAAACGCTACAGAACGGACACTCTCCGCCTCCCGCCAAAATTAAACACTTACCTCCCCCGCACGATCAGTCTAAAAATGGTCCATATTTTTCTACAGGGACGATACGCAACGAAGATTGACAACATTAATCAAATTGACTTAATAATTTTATTATTTTGGATTTGTGATTATCGTTTTTCGTAGAAAATGGTTAGATATTGTGCTGTTTACGGATGTATTTCATCAGAAAAACGCGATTATTTTTTTACGCTAGTCAAAAATGTGCCAACCATAAAGCGTTAACACACACATTTGCAGTCTCTACAGTGTGACTGTCAAAACGATGATTTTGTATGGAGTGTCCGGGATGTGGTAGAGGCACAGAATATATGGTAGAGACGTCGTTCTTTAGCATAGGTACCCATGTCCTATAGGACATGTTTATGTATGTATGTGAGTATTGATCTTAAGGATCAAACGTGAGATATTACGGTTATAGCCTACGTGATCAAGGAAGTGGTCTAGGTATTAATTGCGGCAATTATAGTATTATTTGGCTGCGGTAAAAAATACAAACAAGTTTGTTTGCGGTATTCTATAAATATCGTAAACGTATGCAGTAAATGCAAGCTTACGTAAGATTTTGGGCAATTACAGGTTTTAATAAAAATAAATGAAATGTATTTATAATCACAAAGAATTATTCAGTAGTTAATAATTAAGGAACTACATATTTTATGTAGCATATTTTATTTGTATTTATATTTTTACCTCAACGAATATGAACATAATTACATAATCCGGGTCTGCTTTTCGCGCAGATTACGTTTTTATTTTCAAATTTGTTAGTCTTTATAAAAAGATAAAAAAAATTGTTAGCATTTTCGCTTCAGGAGTTGTAAAACTAAATTAAATAGCGGCGTGTGTAACAGTTTGTTTTAGTATAAGTATGCACCTGCGGACATAGAAGTTAAAAAACTGTTATCCCAAACTTACAGCGCTTGGAATTACTGGTTTTTTAATAATATTTTCGTTCTTATCTTGTTATATTGTGCAATGTTTAAAGAATGCTTAAAAATTAAACAAATAATTATTATTCTTATATATTTTGTCTTACTTTTTATACACAAGGGTCCAAATAACTCGTTGCTCGTCACTGCTTCACTCGGCCGGCATAAAAAATATAGCCTATGTTACTCGGTAAAGATAATAGATTTCTTATGGTAAAATAAATTTAAAATTCGGTTTAGTACCTACGTTTTTATTTAAATGATATCAAACAAACTTAAAATCCTCTTTATCATTTACCTAACAAAATAGATTTTAAAAGAGTACCTAATAAAAAAAATTTATATATACCTATAGATAGAAGCGTCATTCAGAAGTGACAATGAAAAGCTGTAGGTAGTTCTCTGTTTTGGCTGAATCTTAATTAATAAAAAAATCAATTGATTTAAATTCAATCTTTATTTCACAAAAATAATCAACATAGACGCTTTAGATAAAGTATGAAATTTAACTAATAATAGCCATTTAACTTTAAATGTCGTCATTAATGTTAAAGTCGTGTTAGTTAAGAGTACATTACTATGTACATATATCTTGCCACTTAAATATCTGTAGAAGTATTTGGGAAATATAAAATAAATCATGGAATTTGTTATTGTGTGTTAATTTGTATAAAAATTTATTTACAATGGAAATTACTTTAATGATTATAACTATAAGTCAAATAAGTTTAGTTGACTCATTATTAATAATAATTAACTTAGGCACACGATGATAGACCGGTGGTAAAGATTCGATGTTTTCTTAACAATATTTATATGATCTGTTTCACTACGCAGTTATTAAACATATCCGCATAGAAATTCCAAAACAAATATGTATAAGAAACGTGAAAAAGATGACTAACAGTTTGTTACATAAGAATTACAAATATGTACCTATGTACTTGTATAAGTTCATATGTAGGTACTTATAGGAACATATAGTACAATTTCTGAATGCATACCAATAAGATATATAAATAGAAACGGATGTGTTTTTATGTCAATCAACAAAAAATAACCATTTACTAGTAGTTTATTAAGCAACTATCTATAGTCACCTCTAGAAGTCAAGACCAGGTTTTAAATTTAGTTTTTGTGTGTTTGGTACATGTTTGGTACAAATTTTTGTGAGCATTATACTTAAGCTTTAGGTACCTATGTAACATATTACATAATATTAGTTTTTATTCATCAACTGACTGCAATTTTGTGTTGTTTTATGAATAACGTACATTTAATGTTTTTAAAATAGAAATATTTTCAATTAAAAGTGCAAAATGTACATTATTATCATTTCGCAAACGTATGTAATTGGTCTGTTCAACCAAGTTAAATAATTACGAAAGTCACTTCTACACATAACATCTTCCTAATATAACAACAAAATA
Organism: Colias philodice; assembly: GCF_061535455.1. Taxonomy (NCBI): domain Eukaryota; kingdom Metazoa; phylum Arthropoda; class Insecta; order Lepidoptera; family Pieridae; genus Colias; species Colias philodice. The sequence continues at coordinate 3,966,949 of NC_143095.1, read as the reverse complement.
TAATTTATACTACAAAGTAGTGCTATAGTTTCCTATCGGCTTTTCTCTATAGATTTCGATTTCCGAATTATTTCCCATAGATTGATTGTAAATAATTTCCATGAGTTATAACGAAGCCTTGTAGAAAATGTTTGACTTAAATACTTAAATTCTTCAACGTTTTCAAGTGTACTATAAATGTAAATGACAGTACTTTTACGAATATTATCGAATAATTAACATAGTTGAACGTATTTGGTTGCTAATTGCTTGTTTCTTGTTTTTGTTTGAGATAGCACGCTATGGTGTTATGTTTTGTACAAAATTGTTAGGTACTTTACAATCAATTTTGAAAAGTCGGTGTTAAAGAGCATACTTTGTTTGTTGTATTGATGGCCTACGATATATTTTATTTTTATGTGATAATATTTAGTGATACAGGATAATGTAGCCATTTTCAAAATCAATTAATACCTAACTCAATAATATGTCTTTATCTATGAATGCACACACATTTCTTCTTAAAATGAACTGAACTTAAAGCATAGAAAAGGTTTATTGTAACAAATGTGTTGGTAACTTAGTTTTGAAGAATCCCAAAATATTTTTAAAATAGTGTACTTCATATTAATATAACTTTCCTTGTTAAATTGACTAATCCTTATAAAAACAAGGTAAAACAATAGGTACACATGATACGGTCTTGTTATTTCGACAAAAAATCTGGGCAAATACGTGACGAGTCAAAGGGGTCCCCTTTCAATAGAAGTGTGAAGTACCTTGTTATAGGTATTCTTTTACTGAACTCTGATCATAATACTGGTTGAGAATTTGATCTATTATTTTAGAAAATTGTTTTTATTAAATCGTCGTCCTGGCTTCACTAAGTTTGACATGGAATCAGGAATGGCAAAATAAAAAAAGCCTGTTTGAAAAATAAATATAGGTTAACAAGTAGCGTTCTTAAGTACATATTAATATTATAGATGATTTTTAATCGATCGAATAGTTTTTTAAATAAATCCTAACAAACAAACAGGCAATCAAATCTTTATTATGTTAATGTTAATTACAAAATACTTGAGCATATTTTAATCACACATTGTACAATTTTGTAGGTGAACCCAGTTCAGTTTTATGAATTATTGTTTTTTCTTACAGGCAAAGGTGAAAGTATGTGGGACACATACATACACAAGCATCCCGAGTTTACGCTGGACAAGTCAAATGGCGATGTAGCTGCGGACTCGTACCATAAATATAAGAAGGACATTATCATGGTGGAATCCCTTGGCGTGGAGTACTATCGGCTGTCGATTTCATGGCCACGGTAAGTATTAATTTAACCAACATTTTTATAAGAAAACTTGGCTAGATATAGGTATAACTAGTTGGGTCCACTTAATTGCAACTTATAATTCAATTACAGCCCATGCTAGCTAAAACTGTAAAGTTTAATATCCTGTTAGCTAAACACATAAGTCGGTAACATAGTACGTATAGGAGTATTATTTAGTTTATATCAATAGGTACGGAAGGTAGGCTCGAGCCTGCACCTACTTTTTAAGCTATTAATGTACCAAATGTCTAACTGATTATAATGAAAACTCCGAGCAATCATCCTTCTATTCTTGCAAATTGTAATAGTAGTAGGATATAGCACTTTCACATGTGAAGGGAAGTCCGAAATCGTGACAGGTTTCAAAAACACATGTATCAAAAATAACATTGTGTTGAAATTTTTGTAAACGATGTTACTTATTTTTTATTAAGGCACCAACCGGGATCGAATCCCGCCCTCGTTTGTGTCTTGATTATATTGATACATTACCACTTCACGACAGAGGCTTCTATTACATAAAAATATTAATATCATTACACTTTGATAACGTTTATTTGTTCTATTAAAAACAATCAGCGTTCATTATAAATTTCCTAAGGTTATTAATGTTTACCTCATATTTAGAAGGTTATACTTACATTTAATTTGTAAAGTAATGAATAATAAAACCAAATATGATGGTGTATAAATAATTACACAGCTGTTTAAATTTTCTCGCGTATATTTTTCAATATCATTTTTATTTTTCACGTACTCTAGATTTCTCTTATTTGTTTAAAAAACATTATAATTGGAAAAAAAATATTCCGTCAGAATTCTCTTGTTATAAGTGTTCACAGTCATTATATAAAAGCATTTGGTACTCAAATATGTATATGTTACTACCACATTAAGATACTATAATAAATCTGTAAACGTTTATCTCATACTAGTATCAAAACGAGTGCAGAACCTAGTTTATATAACTATCTCATATATATATATATATATATATATTAGTTTATTAACTATCACAAAATGTTACATGAAACTTATTAACAACGCTATTATTTAGAAGACAAATTGTAAGCGATTAAAAAAAGTTAATTAAAAAACAAAAAAGAGCAGCGTTTTAACATCGACGCAATTACTATTAACATAATCTTGGTGGCTTTTCACTCTACCTGAAGATGTTAAGACCGCTTAGTTACAGAGTAATAGAATTAGTTTAGTTTGAGTTCACTTGCTCAAGTTGCGCGTCTTACTTAAAGAGCTTTACTTAAATCACATTTCATAAACAACTGATTGAAAGACATTTCAGCTAGAATTTGCGTCACGTAAAAGTTACAGCTAGCTTTTTCTTTAAATTATGTATTAGATACCGTTTCAATAGTTAATCAGAGGAAAATGATTTCAAAGAATAATGTGAAATCTATTCTCTATTATGAATTGGGCACTAACTTTAGACAACAACAACAAATCTAAAGCTCGTATGAAATATATGATAACAATATAATGATAACAATCTTATTATAATATTATAATTTATTCAGAATATTAACTGGTCCTATAATAACAAAACATTTAACATAAGCTTTATTTTTTAATTATTAACATTTTGTATGTTCAAACCCGAACAGGATATTACCAAAGGGAACGGACAATTATATAAATAAGGAAGGCGTTAAATATTATCGGAAGATTTTTGAAGGGCTCGTGAAAGCCAATATAACTCCTGTGGTAACTCTGTTCCATTGGGACCTGCCCACATCTCTCATGGACTTAGGAGGCTGGAGCAACCCCAGAATGGTTGATTACTTCGAAGATTACGCACGAGTAGCTTTCACTTTATTTGGAGATATTGTCAAAATTTGGACCACAATGAACGAACCACATATACATTGCTACCAGGTAAGTTGTTTTAAACTAGCTGTTGTATGGCGCAGTTCGTGCGAAGTTTTAATCCTCCAATGTCCCACATTAGTTTGAAATTAAATGAATAATTAACATATTCATTTGAAGATGCTACTCTCCTTTGAGGGTCTTTGTTTATGCATCACAACTGAGAATTATTTAAAGAACCTTGAAGCTACTCAAATGTTTTGTGCATTTGAAATTTATTATACTTACTTAATTAAATTACACTGCATTTAAATGTAAAACGAAAATACCTCGCAACTGGACCCTGATAAAACTGGGTCGTCCAATATTTCCGTTGAATATTTTGCCAAAAATTTGTTGTAATATTTTAAAAAGGCAAATTTATTTTAGGGCTACGGTAAAGACGTATTCGTGCCAGCAATAAAGATTCATGGAATCGCGGAATATTTATGTTCCCACTACATGCTGTTGGGACACGCTCGAGCTTATCACCTATATGATAAAAAATTCAGACCACACCAAAAAGGTATTAAAAATATTATATACATAAGGTTAATTTTTGAATGTATTGATCAGTTCATGCAACGACACTTTTATACGTTACGTTTGAAGATGAAACTGATAGAGCCACAAAGCGTACAATTCCAAATTTTATAAAATGAACAGACGATTCGATGGGCAAAAGTTAGTTGTGCAGTTAATGCATCAATTGACAGTTAATTAGTATATCAATCAGTCAGTTTATTGTTTAATTTAAATATATTATAGAATTAAACGTCAAATCATTAAAACTCACTGAGACATTAATTTATTGAAGAGGTTTTCATTTCTCAAAAAATATGAAATACCTCCCTTCATAGGTCATCTCCCTTTTAAAAACTTAAAAAAAAATTTTTTAAAAACTTAGCTTATAAACTTTCTCAATTCTTAGTATTTGTTTTTATATGAATAGCAGATTAAACAATGAAGACGCGTGGCCATTATTTTACAAATTAAACTTTAATATCTCAAAATTATATATTAAATTACATGTTTTAGATTGCTGTTGCAAAAGTTCCTCCAATTTATTTTTGTATATATAAGTGTATATTGTATAGTCATGTAAATTCCTTGAGTATTTATTGAAACATAGATATTTCAAAGAAATTATAGCGTTATAATAAGTAACAATAAAATATCTTATTGCAGGAAGAATCGGAATAACTTTAGATGCTTTTTACGCGGAGCCTAAAGACGAAAATAATCCAGATGATCTTGCTGCCGCTGAACGTTATCTGCAAATGCGGGTTAGTTATAAAAAAAATATTTTTTTTACATATTAGCAACTATAAAATACATGTTTTTTATTTATTGGTTCTCACTCAAATCTTTATCTAAATTGTGGCAGCCAAAAGTGATAAATATTGTGTATTCATATAAATAATCAATTGAAACAAATATCAAAATTATAAAATGATTTCCCTGTTCGTCAACCATAAATACGTACCTACACGTAAGAGCTTAACCTTTATAACATAGAATAATAAAGATGCCGGTAAAAATATTCCATGACATTTGTAAAAACCCGCATTCCAACAAAAATAAGAAATGCAGGGTTTATCCCATGTCATGTGTACAAGATTACCTTACATGCAAACGTTGTTTTTCCTTTTTTCTTATATTTTGTAGGTATATACAATTTATAACTCGCATACTATGTAACTTTTCTTACGCAAGTTTTATGCTATGGTATATGTTTCCACTGTAAGAGCACAGGCCTCCTATGATGGCATAATCCACCACGATGGCCAAATGCCGGTTGGCAGATGTCACATGTCATCGAACTTTTTATTCTTCGACATACCGGTTTCCCGATGTTTTCCTTCACCATTTCGAGCAGTGGTGATGTTATCAACATGTACACATAATTGAAAAATTAATTTCATTCTTGCTCGCCTGGTCTCGAACCTTATCGATTTCTAAGTCCAAGGTTTCACCACTGAGCCTCCACTGCTCGGTCTTCTTGGTCATATTTATCTAATAGCCAATATTATATTACAGCTAGGTTTGTACGCGCATCCGATTTATTCAGAAAAGGGTAACTATCCGGATTTAGTCCGTGAAAGGATCGATAATATGAGCATAAGCCAAGGATACGCACGGTCACGACTACCGGTTTTTACTCCGCAGGAGGTAAGTGTTAACATTGCAATTTTAGTATTCCTAAAGCATTCGATCTGTACCAATAAAAGTCAATTTAAAAGTTAAAATTCCATTCATGATCAGGGATTTCACAATGGAATCGTAGAACATTATTCTACTATTACAGTTCTGTAATTATAATGCGGAGATTATAATATGATACACTTTTAAAACAAACCCTCTAGGCCCTCTAGGCCCTCGCAATCTAAGTGGCTTCTGGCCAGTAACTTTTTCAAACAATTTTTTTGTTGTTCAACCTCGTAGCGTTATAATTATTTTCACGTTCCTCATTCAAAACTCATTAATGCTCTTTAAAAGTCACTTAAAACTTAAGTTTTGCGCACTTATTGAATATTATTTTATTCCTAGTATTTCAATATTATTACGAAACTGAATTGGTTTAAATTTTAACAACTATAATAATATTTTGTTATACCACCAATTTAATTCAATTCTAAATCCATATTTAATTATTAAGCCAAATGAGCCGTTTAAGGTATCTAGCAGTTAAGACTAGAACGTTATACATTTACGTCGACACTGGTTTTAATAACTAGAATTTGATCAATATTTATATTAAGTAGGTATTAGGTAGAGATTTAATACTCGAAGTAATTCAAAGGTACAAAATTGGCTCATTTGCAACTAAACATAGCAAATGGCAAACTGGGCTATACAATTATACATATATAATTATATTATATTCTACTTTATCAGGTGGAAATGGTTAAAGGAACTTCAGATTTCTTCGGGCTGAATCATTACACATCTTTCCTGATGTCTTCCTCGTCGATGGAGAAGGGTTGGGCCGTGCCTTCAATAGACCATGATACGGGTGTGAAGATGGAACAACATCCGAGCTGGGCGATCCCTGGGGCTGATTGGTTGGCGGTAGGTTTCAAATACTCTTTTCTATCTAGACTAATATAATTAATTCACATTTGTGACCTTTATGTATGTTTGTAAAGTTTTCTCACAGATCTACTGGACCGATTAGAAAAATTCTTTCACCCGAAAAAAGCTAATTTTTTTCTGAGTCACATAGTCTATATTTGTTTGTCGTTCTGTCACGTCCAAATAGAGCGATTATATTATGATATTATTTTTATATCTGAAGTTAGAAGCCTAGAGTGTGACATGGGCTACTTTTTGCTGCGGTGAAACATCTCCGCCAGGGGAATTTCCTTTGACTACACGGGCGTGGCTGCGGGCGAAAAGTTCTTTATAATATTACAGTCTTTTATTACTACTTAGCTTCTACAATTACATCGGCATAAAGCATGTTGCATGGTTCAATAATAAATTACATCAATTATTTTGTTTTTATCATAAACAACTGAATTATAAATAAGTAATAATTTCAGAAGAAAAAATATTTACGGTTCTCAGGGAAAACCACATTTAAGTTTAAAAATAGTCGACAAATTATTTACGTTATATATTTTTGCTATAGGCACTATATTATAATATTATGTAAGTATATAATTTCTTAATAACAATTAGATTGAAGATAAAAAGACAAGGCAAGTGGCGCAATAGCTCTAAGTTGCGTACTAAGCATCAACTTTATACACTTGTTAAAAGTTTTGAGAAATTTGGCGAAGCTCTGTAAGCATTATTTAATTTGCATCTTAACGTTTTAATATGTGTGAATAATTCATTGTTATAGAACAATTAGACTCATGTGGTTCAAGCGCTAATTACTTATGTTAAGACTATTGAATTAAACAGTATACGTGCTAATCCATATAAGGGTGCTTTTCCACCAATAACGTACGAGGATGTAGCGAGGAATGTGTTTGTAAGTACCAATCATATTGCTTCATTTAGTTTGAAGTGTTCAGCGTTTGAAGGGATACTATTTATTTATTTATAACACTTTATTGTACAAACTAAATTATAACCAAAATAACATTATTACAAAAATGAAGATTGAAGGCATCGTTTGAACAAGAGGCGGCCGTTATTATTGCATCAGGTTGATGGGAATTATTTATAAACACATTCCTCGCTACACATCCTCGCACATTATTGTTTTAAAAGCACCCCAAATGTGTCGTTGTTTTCTGTCAGCTTATTTTAATTCACATTCCCAGAAGTTTTAACGTATGATGTGAATTTATAGGTTCACCCGCCAGGATTCCGAAAAGTTCTTAATTGGATAACGAAGAACTATGGTACGAAAATTCCCATAGTTGTTACGGAGAATGGAATGTCAGATTTTGGTGGACTCAATGACTACGAGCGAGTCTCGTATTATAACAGATATTTGGAGCAACTGCTATTAGCGATGCACGAAGATGGCTGTAACATAGCTGGTTATTTTGCGTGGACCTTAATGGACGACTTTGAATGGAGTGATGGTTACACGTAAGTTTTATGAAAAGATTTATTAAAACTTGCCTTCATGTAAACTATTGTTTATTTAAATTATTTATTATCTATACCTACTTAATACTTTACATTACAAAAGACTTTTTGTTGCCTAAATCTTAACTCAAAAACTTACTAGATCAACTTATAAATTATTTTACCATTAGAAAGTTGCATCCTTACTAAGTACCTAACATTGGCTATGTTTTTTAACCGGGGTCTATCCGACCAAAGCCGGGGCGAAAAGCTAATAGACTATATTAGAACGCAGGCTTGTGTCATATGATTGGTTAAATTATTTATGAACTTAAGTTGTGTGACAAATCAAGCATATAATGCCGAAAAACTGAAGAGCTCTATCCGCTCTCTATAGCTGTTTTTCTATTTATTTAAAAAAATATTCACTAGGTAGTTATTTAAAATGTGAAGTTTACACTTCATTACACATTTTCAATACGCTTTGGTGAACATAAAATTTTCGGAGCTCGCTAAAATCGGTTGAGATTCTCAAGGGAAATTAGTTTACTATCTAAGATACTAACGAGATTGCGTTATTGTATATAGAAATTATCATTAAATTGACCCATTTCCGAAGAAAATGTATTAAGAACGATACAAATATTTGATTTCCTCACATACCTAAACATGTACAATAAGTAATTTATTTCTGTCAATGTCTTGTTTGTATAAGCTAATCTAACGAAGTAATAAAGTTAATAACAGCTGTAAAATTAACAGATTAACATGTCAGATATAAGACCGCAGTGCATACATTTATACATGCAAAAATGCGTGTATCTTTTTGCGTGTAATTTTTGTGAGCCACGCCTTACTATGTTTTAAAACTGCAGTACAAACAGTTTTGTCAATGTAAATCCTATTAATATTATAAATACGAAAATATTATGTAAGGATGGATGAATGTATATAATAAGTAATGAGGATGGATGGATGTTTGTATGTTTGTTTGTTACTCTTTCAAGGGCAAACCACTGAACGGATTCTGATTATACTTCGCATGTAGCTTATAACCAGAATAGCACATGAGCTATAGAAATAATAATTAATTTTTCCCGAGGGTTCGGGCGCGGGGAAAACCAGGCAGCATAGCTATTAGTATAAAAATATTTGCTATGGCAATATAAACAACACAGATAAATAATTAAATCCAATTATGTAAAACACAATATTTTTGTTACAGAGTGAAATTCGGCCTGTTCCACGTCGATTTCAAAAGTCCAGAGAGAACGCGGACACCCAAACTCTCTGCTATCAACTTCCGTGAAATTGTACGAACAAGAAGGATTAACTTTAATTACATAAAAATACCTTCATATAAATATCATCAGTTATTATAACATCGGATAATGTTTAGTGTATTTATAGAAGTGATAATAATTGTTGATAAGTTATATTGTGATAATAATAATAATTGTAAATATGTTTGTTAATACACTCGTTATGTTTGATTCGAATGTTTTATTTCAATATATTAATTAAATCATGTGGTTTGTGGTTAGGTAAGAAAAACACAGATTTTATAGACCACAAATTAACCACAAATGAATGACGAATGAGATTTAAAATCTTCCTTGCAAAAAATACTCAAATCGATGATTCAATGTCTATAAACAGAATTATTTGCCAAATATAGTTCTAATACCAAAACTGTGTTCGAAACCCACAAGCATTGCATATTCTAAAGTTTACAAACGAAATTGTAGACAGTAATTGATACGAGGACACAATGTCTCTAATTAGTTATTCAACAATTCGAAACCAAGATGAATATGACAGCAAATTCCAACTCAGACGGTAAACCCTAACAAGTTTAAGTAATGTCACAAGATATTCTGTTAGTAAATTATTAAGAGATAGTGTTCAGATAATCCGATAATTCAATTAGTTTGAATGTTTATTCATTATTACTGTGGGAATTTTCGTAGTATAACCTGGGTTTTTTAGAATGAACATTTTAAACACACAGTTTAAATACAGGGAAAGACGCTGTTAATGATCATGCTCTCAGAAATCAATCTAGCAGATAATCTTATACTGGTGTCACATACATGTAATGTTCGAACACACATTACATTACTTATGACAAATGATAAATATAAAACATATTATCGCGATCAACCGCAATTTAAATCCATTCCTTAGTAATTATTGCTAAATGGTTTATTACGTTGCGTCGTGACTGGTCGACCTCGGAAGCCGGTACAGGAACTTTTAAATATTTTAACAATGCAGTTCTTGTACTGTGGACGTATTACTATATTTTTTATGTATAATTGGATCACATAAACCAGTATTACAGATTAAAGACGTCAGTGACATGCGGAATACTTTGTAAGAAGTTAAAATAAGACCAAGCAAGCAATGACCCACATTGGATAGTTAGCGCTCTTGTTAAATAAATGTTGCACCAAATTCAACGGAACTAACTACGGTCTTTACGATGTTTTAGCAAGAGTAAAATCTCGTGTCTCTTATGATGGGAAATGTATTTCGCATCTGTTTCACTATTTGAATGTATTTTGGCCAAGAACATAAATTGGTGTGATACTAGACCGGTAAGTTTTATACAATTCTGCAGCGAACATCTAATCCAGGATCCTAATCAATCCATTATTAGGGAATCATTCAATATTTAAACCTAAATTTAATAGAACTATAGGCCAAACCTTAGCCAAACAAACGTGTAGGCGTAAAGTAAAACGTACATTTCTTAAGGCACAACGCTAACAATGTCAGACAGAGCACTCAAGAGTGCATTATGTCCTTTAAATCCTCATTTGCCCAAATGTGAAGTTCATTGTCGCATAAAGTACAGTTAAAGCTAGTTATTATTTCTGTAACAGTACTCATATAGCCGAATATACCTATTGTATAGAGTTATTTTCGTACATGCGACATCAACTTTCTGCAAGCGACGCGATGCCTTATAATATTATGGAATCTTCATGTACCTTCTTCAAGTATAACAAATATATTTATGTGCTTAGGGTGGTATTATATTAAAATTGTATTATTCAATATGCATATCACTGCTTCTCTTCAATTTCATGCAACTCGCCATGAGGTTGTCGCTCTAATCCCGATGGAATTAGTTACACGTTATGTTATGTACCTATCCAATGTTGTGGCTCTTAGCAAATGTATAATAATATAATCATACGAAAACAGACAGAGCTTTAGTTGCCAAGTCATAAATAATAATCTCTAAGTATATAAAATTCTCGTGTCACAATGTTATTTACCATACTCCTCTGAAATGGCTGGACCGATTCCCATGAAATTTTGTTACCGTTATGTGATTAGAGGCAGAACAACGTACAAACAACAAACAAAAATACTTTATTGTGCACCAATAAATAAAAATTACAAAAGTAAATATATAAAATAAATAGACACAGTTGAGCACAACAGGCGGTCTTATCGCTAAGACAGCGATCTCTTCCAGACAACCTGGTGGTCAAGGAAAAACAGTGTAAGTATTAGTTTACAACGTACGTCGGGATAGCTAGGTATTTTTCATGTGAATTCTAACACTCAAATATGAGACATGCAAATAATTTGCATGTGCATAATTATTATGCACACAAAATTAAAGATAATAAACTGAATTTTAAACACACATCGTTATAAAGATTATCTTTATAACCAATGACATAATGAAAGTATTACAAGATAACCTGCACAATGCAAGCGTTATAATTAAGAAAGTGTTTTATTGCAAAATAAAAATATTTAACAAATCCAAGAGATTAGCTATAATCTCACTTATTCAGTGCTATATTGTACTGCTGAATATCACTCAATATTTCATCCAGTTAATCGGTTCAGGTCATGAATATTGTAATTGATAGTCTTGAATCTAGATCTCCGTGTAGCTTCCTCAGGCAATACAATAATTTTCCTTGCTTTATATCGTCTTACGGTTTATTTACATTAAACGAGTGAATGCTCATTCTAACCTTACAAATTATTTTAGTGTAAACAGGCGTAGAGCTTTCTTTCGTTGTTCTTAGTCAAAAGATTCTATGCAATGTTCTAATACTGAAAAACGCTGAATACGAGATTTCGTTTACACTAAAAGATCACGTAAGTATGCTCTTGCTCTAGCTCTAGCTCTATGTTCGTTTGATGTAAATGCACCGTTAGAAAATAGCCCGCTCTCATATAATGTTGATTAGTGTCACTAGATGACGTAATCTTTTGCTTTAGTTCAGCACTTTGTTTGTCTTGCCTAAGTGCTCACTTCTGCTTAATGGTGGAGACAATATAGCGTCTAGCTAAATCTTGGACTTGGGTATATTTTTGTCGTGAAACGTTATAATAGAGCAATACGCTTCAAAAACAATATGGAATAAAAATGCAACTATAAAGGTCGAACAAAAAATATAGCTTGTAGGCTTTTATGTACGCTATGGTTATGCAGAGAGAATGTTTATATATTATGTCGTTTATTGGCCACTGATTGTAAAAATAAGTGCCTAATAATAATTTAAAAATTGATCTCATATTCAGTGCTATGTTTACGAAAAACGAATAGTAATTTCATATAGAATAATTTGTTATCTCATGAATTAAAGTTTGATCCCATCAAAAACATCCTGTAAAAAACCCAAGTCTCGCAGCTCAGTCTTTCTACCGTCAAAAGTTGTGAGATCCATGTAATACCAAGTCGGTTAATCTATTTAGTGTCTACTTGAAGGACCTTCTGTCTTAAGTTATTACATAAGTTATTATCATGCCAATATTAAAAATATTTAACGTTTTAAACAAATAGATCGACTTGGACATCGCTTGATTTGATTATTAGTATGTATCACACTACACAGTACGACGGGCCAGCGACCAACAGGAACGAGAGTTTCAATCGCGTGAGGCGCGAGAGACTAAAGAATCTAATATAATAATGTAATATTCATTTTGTTTTCATGCGATGTCCAAGTCGATCTATTTGTTTAAAACGTTAAATATTTTTAATATTGGCATGATAATAACTTATGTAATAACTTAAGACAGAAGGACCTTCAAGTAGACACTAAATAGATTAACCGACTTGGTATTACATGGATCTCACAACTTTTGACGGTAGAAAGACTGAGCTGCGAGACTTGGGTTTTTTACAGGATGTTTTTGATGGGATCTCACTTCTTTTTGTAGAGCCTTTCTTTTTGATACCACCACCAACCACCAACTGCATAAATAACTTTGTTATCCCATATATTTATATGGGATTACAAAGTTATTGATGCAGTTGGTATATTTGGAAAACTGGACTGAAATTACAAAATATTTAAGTTTTCACATGATTAAGACACTAAACTCTATATGTATTCCAAATATGAAGCTTCTAAGTCTGCTAGAAGTGCCTTGGACTTTTGATGATCGGTGAGTCAGTGAGTGACAAAATTTAGAAACTTTAACAAGTTGTCATTCTTAAACTACTGGTTCAAATTGACTGAAATTTTAAATATTCCGTGTTTATACAATGCCGGATTAGTTACTGAAGATTCAGGTTTCTTGCTTTATCCACAACCGAATTATAGGGGGTCGAAAAAGGCCCGAATTGCTTCGAGAAAAGGATGGTACGGCCGTGCCGCTTTTTTTTTGCTCGACTTGGCGGGGGCACTGCCGTGCCCCCAGATTTAAGAATCCTTGCTAATACACATAGCTTGTCAAATTGCGTCATTGTGTTTTGTCATTTTCCTCGGCCGAGCCGATCCATTCTGACCGAGATGCTTCGCAAAGCAATTACCTCGCGAGGCTGTTCGCTCCTTGTGGACCCAATAACTAAAATACTTGTTAGGGATTATATACTATAACATGTTAGCTGTCACATTTTGATCTATAACACTACGAACACAACTTACAAGTTCATGTATCCATACTGCGAACCAATTCGTTTTATTTATTTTGTTATTTGCTATATATTCGTTTACTAACGTTTGAATACATTTCAGAAACATCCAAATACCTACTAACATGTAAATGGTAAATTCAACAAACATTTACTGGAAATTGAAACGTTTTTTTTTTGTTCTAAACTATATAAATCGTATACAAATCCTGCATCGCTACGGAACTTCTGTTAATAATAATTAATTATAATTCAAGCATTTTAATTTGTGGCAACTGACATGTTTGCAGATTTTCCTCTGAATTAAATGATATACAATTATTTATATAATATGTAAAATCTATACATATAATAAAATCGTAGGAAAGTCAAAACTGTACATTGAATATTTTTTTAAAAGAATACATAATCCATGATCTATAATCGATATAGAAGCCAAAAACATAGTTTTTAGAATTTTTGTCTGTTTGTCTGTTTGTCTGTTTGTCTGTTTGTCTGTATGTTTGTCCAGGCTAATCTCGAAAAGTACTGCATAGATTGACTTCAAATTTTGCATGAATATTACTAACAGGTCGGGTGAGGCTTTTTTAAACATATTATCATGCTATCACCTCCGGGGGAGGAGCTGTGAACCTTTATTTTTCTTACGTATTACGTGTATTACGACAGCGTACAATCTAAAGACTCATGTTTAAATGTTGGTTTCGGGTAAGCCATGCTATTATCTAGCTTTACACAATAAAAACTATGTCATTTACGTAATTTGGCAGAGAATCAGTTTAATGAATTTATTAGTATAAAAAGACAAATTTGAAACAGCGCCATCTATGAGATTTCGTAAACATCAAATCAATTTACATGTTAACACTACTGAACACAATGTTAAAAATTAATAATTTAAATATAATTATGTTATTTATTTATTTAACTCTTTAACCCATATCTTCCCTTCCCTATAAGGTGCGCTTATAATTCGTGTGAATATACTACATTTTTAAAAGTGAGGGTAGATGTTTATTATTTTATAAGTCAAACTAGACACCATTACAGTTAATCTAATATTGATTGTGTTCATTGGTTACATTTTTAAAAATCTTCGTGTTTTAAAAATTCGATCACGAGACGGGACTCGAACCCGCATCCTTTAGTGATCGAAATTTTTTCTATTCTTTATAAATTTATTGAATTTATATTTCTAAACAATAATACAAAAAGGTTAGTTCGTTGATAATTATTATTCCTTCATCATTTGCATGTTGATAGTAAAAATATACTTTGACTGTTAATACTTTTGTTCAGTATTTATCTGTATGATTATTGCTTGGTAATTAATATGATATTTTCATGTCGTATACCTAATTATAAACATAAGTGTGATGTGAAACTCGCTGGATTTATTTTTACACACCCACAGTCTTATATTTTGTGTTAATGTTAAAATAGTATTAA